>NC_133651.1:175439125-175739125 GCF_009905375.1 Apium graveolens
ACGAGAATCTCATCAGTACGGTAGATTGCGTTAACGCGATACACTGCAAATTAGAAGATTTTGATGAGAAATGAATCGTTAGTGAACCGTAATAAATAAATTAATTATAAAATAAGGAAGTAAAGTTGTGTGCGTCAGACAAAGCAAACGAGTATCAGGACGACAATTAAAGATCAAAGGAATTCTGAACAATGATTCAGACAGTAAATTAATACGTGAAGCATCCCTTCGTGGAAGATAATTGTCGTGAAGATTCAAGATAGAAGAAATCTTAATTACAACCAAATTTCGAACGTGTTTTTCAAAAAAATTGTGAGGTTCTCTAACTTGAGTAAATAAGTTATGGTAAATTTAATACCCATAACCGGACCAATGACGAAAGTTCAATACGGGAACATAAGTGGAAATGAAACAATGGTGACTCGACTATGAAACCTTTTAAGAAATAATGAACTAACGATTAAATTTTCACCAGATTGTGACAAAAATAACGGAAACCATGCATGGTTATTAAAAGATGAACATATTAATTAATGAAATTGAATGTGTATCGTCAAAGATAGAGGATCAGTGTGATTAGTTGAAGGATGCGGTATAATTCCTAAAAGTAACTACGCATAATTAGTAATGGCAAGAAATAAGTTAAAATATTCGCTAAATAAATTTTTTGGGAAACAATGAGATAAATTTTAAGTTCACTAATAACATTTTATAATATTCTTAAAGAACTGAGAAATGTATGGTTATATTAATCATTGTTGGTTTAAGACCCTATTTCAATTAAAAGATATATGTTATATCAGTAGCACATATGATTATCAGCATGATGTATTCTGAATTAGGTTGAACTGATGAGTTGGATGAATGAAAGTGGATCGATATGCTTGTGGAAGGTCTGGTTGATTGATGGTGTCGGATTGAGTCCGACTGGTAGTCGATGTTATAGGGGAAGTGCTGCCCAAATCCTCAGAAATTATCCTATTTTAAGGATAAAGAAGTATATTTTCATTTCCATTAGTACTCCAAGCGATTGCGATCTCGGTTCTTGAGAAAGTTGTTATGACCAAACCGACTTTATATAATTGGTCTTTGATTTCATTTAGCTAGTCATCACTTGGTTTAATTGATGAATTAAAAGAGTTAATTGATTAACTTTACCAACTAATGGCCAGTTAAATGGAAATCAATCCCAATTAGATTAATTCAAATTCTGACATGATTTTTAGAACAAAAATCAAAGCGATTAGCAATTGGAGGAAGTAATGGTATTGGCAGAAATTGAAAGTTTAGTAGAATTAGCATGATGTTACTGCAGACATGTGCGAAGTTTTATCTAGATAAATAAGCCTTTACAATAAATAAGAAGAGCGTTTTTAAGAACTGAAGGCGTAAGACAAAACAAAGAGATTTTATCATTTGTAATGACGTTCCAGGAAGGATTTGAATATATACTCATGTCGAATGACGATTGAATGAAAGTTGTTATAAAGTAACGGAAAGATCGCAAATCCAAGTATCTGATGTAAGACGAAGATTGATGAAGTCCGCATATGAACTTAAGAAAAATAAATGTTGATCAATTGAGGAAAGCCAAAGATGCGATCAATGATGATTTAAGCAAGGTCAAGGAAATATCTACCGATGATAGTTCGGTTAGTAAGAATTTAAAGATTATAAATAAAAGCCTTTATTCCAGTATTAACTTCATAAATGGCTTATCTAATAATGAACATATTAATATTATCAAGAAAAAGACATTCCTTATGTTAAAAGAGTTAATAAATAATAAGAATGAAGAATTAATTAAGAACAGAAGTGGAATCAAAAGGATGATAAAGAAATTTTATAGAATAATCCAGGAAATAAGCAAGGTATGGACGTCAGTGGTGCCAGAACTAATATGAAATTAAAGTGAAACGCTGATAAATGGAGATAGAAATTTCATTCAAAGAATACGCGTAAACAAGGAAGATTAAACAGAGATATTAGTGGCGAATTGTATAGCGTTACAATGAAACTCATATCAGAATTCTCCATAATTAAAATGAAGTCCCGGAAGTTTTAACGGATGATTTACCAAGATTACCTCGAAATATATGGTAAAATTTCTCATTGGTTACTGCACAGAGTCAAGCTCGTGTCAAAAACCCAGTATCGTATGGTCCAGTAGAGATGAAGTAATAAGTTAAGGAAACTTCAGGAATGTGGAATAAAGGAATAATGAGATAAGGAGTGTTTTGCATTATGCACTAAAATGGTCATGGAAAAAAAGAATGAAGGTATGAAGTTACGCATTGATTATCAGAAGTTGTAAGTCTGAGGATTGAATGAACATAGTGTATAAGGAATATTTGAATAGTGTAATTATATTTATTGATAACATCCTCGCCCATTCAAGGACTAAGGAAAACCAAGTTGAACGCCTGAAGATATGTATGCGAAGGGTTGAAAAGTAGCAACTGCATTTTCAACTTCAAAGATATGAATTCTGGTCATGATTGATTATGAGCTACGATTGTTTGGTTAACTACCAACCAGGAAAGGTCTATTCAGGGACATATGTCTTGAGTAGAAAAGAAAGAGTAAATATCATCCAGATTGCTGGGGAGTGGGTAAATGAATTGGAAAAGTTAGAAATTGAAGATCAGTTTTTGACTCAGTTTCTGGTTTATACTTACTTTGTTGTTAGATATCAAAGGTGGTATTAATATAGATGATTGATATTGACTTCAGTATGGAATGTTGTGAGCATCAAAGTTCATATTGATATCTAATTTGATATGACAACAAAATGAGTATTATTACGAAGAGTTTGGTTTTGAATAAAATTATGATTCATCCCATTCCAAATTAATATATATTTTTTTTCAGATAGTAAAAGATTCTCGCGGTAAATATATTTGATAGTGATTGAAAAGGAATTGGGATATACTATTAAGTTGTAAGCTAAATGCAATTGTTGAAATTTTTCCTTTAAGTTTGAACTTTTGAATAGATGTAGGACATTTCCAAGCATAAGACGCCATGAACTCAGTATATCGGGCGAAGATGAATTAAAGGTACAAGAGATCGATTAAAGATTCTCGAATACGATTGGAAAACGATCATAGGCCAGACTAACCGAACGGAAGGAGACATGAAAAGTAAAGTAGAACAGTCAGTGAAAGTGGGAAGTTCATGAACACAAATTATTAGAATTAGAAAGAGAAGCAGATTAGTATAATTTAAGTTAGTCTTTTGAGACAATGAGATAGATAAAGCAATTGCGAATGAGTTGGCCTTGTTGTTATAGGCATAACGAGTTCATAAGATGTTCAAATGTATATGACTAGGAAGAGTAATTTAGCTCCATATGTATAAAATGGAGGTTTGAGACAACTGATAGATCTGATATTGGTAGTCTGTTCCTTAGTATGATTTTGAGGACAGAATCCTTTTAAGGGGGGAAGGATGTAACGTCCGAGAAATATTATATAATTATATCTATCAATAAATAATTATTATGTGATAATTATGTGAATTTTGTTGAATTATTTGATGATTGATAATAATATTTGGGTTGTTATGTTTGATAAAATTTGGATATTTTATTTTTACTTATCCAGAATAAAATATAGATAATTTTGGTATTTTTCTGGGAATTTTTGGATTGTTATGTGATTTTATAAGGATTTATAGAATTAATAAGGATTATTGTACGTAATTATAAAATTACTTTTTTAGAATCAGAAATCGTCTCACTTCAACCGTTTTTGCGTTTTTACAACCCGAAACTCTCTCGCGTTTCTTCCAATTAATCTCTCATCTCGATTCCTATCTCTCAACAAATTTCTCCTCTCTCTCTTGTCACCATCTCTCTGTTAGTTCTTTTTAATTTCCGATTGCTCCGATTCCGGTGAGTTTTTCCAGCCGACCTGTTTTAGTGAATTCTTTGGCTCTGCTTTGTTTACTACCGTGTATATATACATACGTATATATATGTGCTTGTGTGTGTGCATGTTCGAGTGTGTGCATGTGTGGGTGCGTGCGTTAGTGTGTGTGCGTGTGTAACACGCGTGTGTATGTGTGTTAGGTTATTTTTCTTGACTGTTGCCGCCTGGTTTGGTCGCTTCCCGACCATGTTTTTTTTATTCCGGTTCTATTTGCAGATGTGTTGCTGCAGCGCGCGAGGTGCGTGTGCTGCGTTGTATTTTGTTTGAATATTTATGTTATTTTGCTATTGGATATATGTGAGATGTCATGTCTAATATGTTTCATATTTAGTTTTTAGATATTAACTAACAGGAAATATCAGTACTTACTGGAATCAGGACTTACTGGAAGTCAGGATTTAAGGATATCAGGACTTAGATTATCAGAAGATAATATCAGAAGATGGATATCAGAACTTAAGTACTGGAGGACTAATAGTTAAGGAAGGAAGTTGATTCACAGGAAAGAAGATCGAGACTAATACAAGAAGAAGATATGCATGGAAAGAGTTCGAGGACTAGAAGAATTATATAAGATATCTGGTTGATATATTTTAGGAGACAGACCTATATTCTATATCAACTAGAAGTTATCTTGTAACTGTGTGTCTATATAAACACAGACATAGGTTTAATCTATAAGAGTTACGATCATCGAGAAGATCATATATTGTAACCTAGCAACTCTCGTGATATTTGTTCATCACTGAGAGAGAACAGTTCCATTGTAACAGAGTTTGTTATATCAAATACATCTGTTTTCTGTGAGTTGTGCTTTAAATCGATTTGATTGTATTCTACACTATATTCTACACTGTATTCAACCCCCTTTTACAGTGTTGTGTGACCTAACAAGTGGTATCAGAGCCCTTCTGTTAACACACATACAGTAAAGATCCAAAACAATCATGTCTGAAGAAGCAGAAAATCCAACCAAGCCCGCCAAAACTGAAGAAACTCCAAAGACTCAAACCCATAGTCGATATGAGACTATCAGGGTTGCCATGCTAAGACTGTCTAAATATCCCATATGGAAAGTGAAGATGGCTATGTTTCTGGAAGCTACAGATACAGAATATCTTAACAAAATTAATGAAGGACCACATAAGCCAACCAAGCTCTCTATTGTAGTTGCAGATTAGCCAGCAAAAACCGTACCAAAGGAGAAAAGTGAATACACAGCTGAAGATATCTCATTTATTGCCAAGGATGCAAAGGTAAGGCATTTGCTGCATAGTGCCATTGATAATGTCATGTCAAATAGGGTAATTCACCGCAAGACTGCAAAGGAGATATGGGATGCTTTGGAGATGAGGTTTCAGGGAACTGATGCAATCAAGAAAAACAGGAGGACTATACTCACTCAAGAGTATGAGCACTTTGACTCGAAAAGTGATGAGTCATTAACTGACTTGTATGACAGGTTTGTCAAACTCTTGAATGATCTGTCACTGGT
This sequence comes from Apium graveolens, assembly GCF_009905375.1. Lineage (NCBI taxonomy): Eukaryota > Viridiplantae > Streptophyta > Magnoliopsida > Apiales > Apiaceae > Apium > Apium graveolens. The sequence continues at coordinate 175,444,553 of NC_133651.1, forward strand.
GGACAAGGAATATGACATTGAATATTCAAATCTAAAATTCCTTTTAGCTCTTCCTGAAAGTTGGGATTTGAAAGCTACTATTATAAGAGATAACAATGCTCTTGATGAAACTACTCTTCATGAAATTTATGGAATGCCCAAGACTTATGAACTTGAGATGGATCAAAGAAGCAAGAGACATGGGAGAAAGTCAAAAACAATTGCTCTTAATACTGAGGAGGAATCCCCCAAAGTGGCTCTCAAAGAAAGGAAACAGAAAGGCTCTCATCATAAAGTATGATTCAGAATCATCAAGTTCTGATGATTATGATTCAGAAACTGAAATTCTACCAGAAGTAAATGCTGATGAAGAGATGATGAAGCTGTGTGCTCTTATGGTGAAGGGTATCACAAAGATAGCTTACAGGATATTCAGAAGAGGAAAGAAGTTTTCCAGGAAAGGTAGAAGTTCTGATAAGAAGGGCTTCAGAAAATCTGTAGGCAAAGGAGGGAAGTCTGACAGAGGAGATTACTCAAATGTCAAATGCTACAACTGTGGTGGGAAACATATCTCCTAAATGCAAGAAAGGAAAGAGTGACAAAGGCAAGGCTCTTGTCAAAAAGAAGAAAAGCTGGACAGACACCTCAGATTCTGAAGATGAGGAGAACTATGCCTTGATGGCAAATGCTGATAGCAGTTCTGATGTTGCTGAGTTAAAGGAAGAATAAGAATATAAACTCCTTACCTTCTAAGACAGGAGTTAAGAGTTAGTCTGTTAGGTTTAAGCCATAAAATCCTTATTTTCATTGTGGTAGTATATGGCATTCCATTTATAGTTGTAAGGAATATCATAGTTTATACTATGATTATTATCAGATAAAACCTTCTTTGAAGAAAGTTACTTTAATTCCTTCTAGTGTAAAGTATGATGCAAAGTCTGGTAATATAAATACTGATAAGAATAATTGTTAGCATAAACTCTGATGTTAAATCCGCTGCAAATGTTAACAAACTAAAAAAGGCCAAAGGATCCAAGCAAGTCTGGGTCCTTAAAACTAACCTTTAGTGGTCTTTGTGATTGCAGGGCAATATGATGAACATCCTAGTTCTGGACAGTGGATGTTCAGGACATATGACTGGAAATAAAGCCCTGCTATCAGACTTTATGGAGAAAGCTGGCCCAGGAGTTTTTTATGGAGATGACAACATTGGGAAAACTCTGGGATATGGCAAGATAAATCTAGGGAATGTCATCATTGAATCAGTAGCTCTTGTCTCAGGACTTAAACACAATCTATTAAGTATAAGTCAAATCTGTGACAGAGGTTATCATGTGGATTTCTTTGAAGAACACTGTGAAGTAATAAGTAATTCGACAGGAAAAGTGGTTCTGAAAGGATACAGGCATGGTAACATTTATGAAGCCAGACTTTCAACAAGTACTGATGATTCTGCAATCTGTCTATTGAGTAGAGCATCAATTGAAGAAAGCTGGAATTGGAACAAGAAACTCTCTCATTTAAATTTCAACAATGTAAGTCATATGTCATAGCCTATTTGTATATTCGAGGATTCAACTCAACTCAAATAAGAATGTAATAAGTAAATAGTGGATCGACCGTCAGAGAGATCTCGCAAAGTAATATCTGTCAAAGGATTCAGAAACAAGGTTCATCTACAGACTTGAGGAGGTAATTCACTGGAAGAAGTTCAAGAAGTTGATCATGCCTCAGTGATATAAATCAAGATCGTGGATTTAATCAAGTGACAGAGATCTCGTCAGAGTATCATTAATTACAAGGATTTAATCTGAAGAAAATCAAAGCGTCAAAGTCAAGACATGAAGAAACGTCACGGAAGTTAGTCACTCATGAACCAGATAGTACATCGAGTGTCAACGTTGAAGTGGCGGAATTGATTCATAATTCTCAGTGATTTTCAGAAGATATTCAGAAGAATGGATGCTGCTCAGGGTTAGTATTAATTCTCTATTAATTAATTAAGTCATATAATTTAATTAAGTAAATAAATTATATCTGTAAAGATTAATTTATTGATTAATTAAATTAATTGATTAATTAATTCAGAATTAATTTTAGGAATTTTCAGAAGTTTAATTGGATTAAATTCAATCTTAAATCAGCAAGACAATTGAAAATGAACTAGCATGACAATCTGGATTGTCATACCGATTCTCATGCCAGTTCAAAAGATTGTCCTACCGATAGTCATGCCAGTTCAAAAGATTATCCTACCGACAGTCATGCTGGTTCAAACGATTGTCTTGCTAGCTCAAAAGGATAGTCTCACCGATTGTCATACAAGCTTAAATGATTGTCATTCCAATTCAATTAATTCGGCTGTTGATAAATAGAAGCAGAAGTCATTCAACTCAATGTGATCTCAATCATACAGAACACATTCAAGAACAAAGAAAAGAAAGCAGCCGCCTTGAAACATTTTATTTTTCTTCTCTGCTTACATCAAGATCAAAATTCTAGTTTGTTAATGTTAAATCCAAACCACTAGAATTATTTATCTTGTTCTTGTGTAACAATCTAGCGGATCAAAATCCCTAGAACTTAATCTCAAATCACGTTTAGCATTTGATTCTAATTATTGCAAAAATAGAAAAAGTTCATGTCGAATTTATTCTAGATTTGTGATAATTGATTTGAGATTAATACCTTGTAATCGATACAGTTGTTGTAACACCTTTCAAGTTTAATAATATTTTTATTTAACTTGAATTTTGTTTCACATTTTTTATTCCGCATTTATTCGATTATTTGGTACTGTTTGTATTCAACCCCCCTTCTACAAACACATTGGGACCTAACAATTGGTATCAAAGCCTTATGATTAACGAACAAATCAAGATCCTAGACTTTTGTGATTTTTCAACTCCTTGAATTTTTATTTATTCAAAAATTCATAATGACTTCACATAAAGTTGGAACTGTTAAAATTCCACAATTTGATAAAGAGAATTATATCATGTGGAAGAAGAAGATGCTATTATTTTTACAAGTTGCAAATCCCAAATATTCAAACTTTTTAAAGAAGGGTATAAAAACTCCGATGGTTATTGAACCGGAGGTAATAATAGATGGTGTGGTGACTACTGAAGCTAGAACCTATCCTAAAGAGCCTGAAGATTTTACTCCTGCTGAGAAGGAAGAAGCCTCCTTGGATGCCAGCCTTCAATTAATATTAATTGATTCCCTTGATCCCTTGATGAACAGACATGTGATGAACTGTAAAAATTCCAAACACATGTGGGAAACTATTGAGGTGATTAATGAAGGCACAGAGGAAGTTAGGGAGAACAAGTTGGAAATCCTAACCTCTGAATATGAACATTTCAAATCAAATCCAGGAGAAGGAATTACTGAAGTGGTTGAGAGGTACAATGCGTTGATCAACAACCTGAACATCAATGGAAAGTATTATTCAATCAGGGAGGTCAACAAAAAGTTCCTTTTAACACTGCCAGCTCATCTTGAACATAGAATCACTGCCATTAGAGAAGCTAGAGATCTGAGTGAGATTTCTTTGGACAGGCTCTATGGAGTGTTAAAAACCTATGAGTTGGAGCAGATTCAACAGAAGGAAGTCTACGGGAAGGATAGAATGGTCAGCACATCTACTGCACTTGTAGCTGAAGGTCAACAACAACAACAATCTCAACAGTTAGAAAGAATGGTACAGTTTTCCAAGGGTGAGGAAAATGAGTTAGTAGCAGAATATGATCCTCCTACTACAAATCAATCAAGTGATGATTTTTATTCCTTGGAAGAGCTGGAGCAATTGGAAGATGAATCAATGGCCCAAATTGTCAAGAGATTCTCTAATGTCAGATTCAGGAGGAATCCCAAGCTTAAGTACAAGTCCAACTACAACAAATTCCAGAAAGGTGGATCTTCATCCTCTAACACCAGCAGTGGTGGGTACAAAATAGGGATGGTTGATCGAAGCACCATTAGATGCTATAACTGCAATGAGTTGGGACACTTTGCCACAGAATGTAGGAAGCCAAAGCAAGTAAGAAAGAACTCTGAAAGGGCTTATCTGGCAAAGGGAAGAAGCTGGGATGATACTGACAGTGAAGATGAAGAAGAAGGAAATCTTGCTCTTATGGCTATTGATGGAAAAGCTTCATCGTCAAGAATAGAGGTAAAACTTTCTGATGCTGAAATGGTTTATCATCTAAGAGGTAACTTAGATTGTGCACGTCGTGATAATGAACTGATAAGTTTAAAGATCACAGACCTTGAGAAAGAGGTCAATGAATTAAGACTTGTGCATATTAATCAAGACAAATTAAAAGAACAGGTATCTTTTCTAGAGAATAGAGTTGACTGTTATAGAAAACTCGAAACTATTCTCAAAGACAAGATCACCGGTCTTGAGACTAAGGTTAGAGCCTACTTCAATTCTTGTTCGAAGGCTAAAGAGTTCTACAGTAAGCAAGCTGTTAATCAAACATCTGGAATAGGTTATGATTACAATGCTGCTATTGGAGAATTAGGCATAAACTCCCCTCCTCATGTCTGTGCTAAAGGGAGGGAAGTACCACATGTGCTTAAGGGTGTTGATGAACCCCTCTATAAAGCATCAATTGCCGAACCATTTGATGCGACCTCTTCTGTTATTCAAGAAGAAATACGTGTTGAAGATCTTGCTAATGAGAAGGTTGTTTCCAAGTCAAGTGTGTCGAAAGTTCCAGTCAAAGTTGTGAAAGCAACTGAGACTAACTCAGACACACATGAGTTGGATAACAAAAATGCCATGTCTACCATGCATAAATTGCCTGCTGTTAATCACTCTCATAAAGCATGTGGTGTTGCTAATTGTATGTCTTGTGCTTTTAATATGATGTATGCTTATTTTAATGGTAAGCATGTGTCTAATGATAAGACTACTCCTCGTCAGCATGTGAATAACAAGAAGCATGATAGGTCTAAGACTGCTAGTCCTTCTAAGGCTAGAAAGGAGACATTTGTGCCTAAGCTTAAACAGAAATTTGTTAAGGCTGTTTACAAGGTCAAATGTTCAGTCATTGAGAAAGTTGAGACAATTAAAATTAAAAATGTTGTTTTGCCTGACAAAGGACAGTTCTACAAGTATGCCGGGCCCAACCAAGTTTGGGTTCCGAAGAAGGTCTAATCCATTTGTAGTGCAGGGCATTAAACAGGTGTAACCGGTAGTGTGGATTCTTGACAGTGGATCATCAAGACATATGACCGGAGATAGAGCCCTGCTATCAAATGTGGATTGAGAAAGCTGGCCCCCTGGTTACCTTTGGAGATAACAGCAAAGGTTTATCCGAGGGATATGGCTGTTTGCAAGCTGGGAATGTTATCATTGTAATTTTGTATAATGTGCTAGGTTATTATCAGGAAGCAGTATCTAACATATAGCACCAGTGACGAGACTTGAGAATATTACGACATATCAGGCACCTGCTGCACATTACACTTGGAATTATACTCTAGTAAGATGTGTACAAGTGTACTCCTGATTGGTGAGTTAAAAGAGGAAGTCAGTGCACCACAGTTCATGGACTTTGCAGCTGCAGATCTATTGGACTATGCAATCTCTTCTTCACAATCTCACTTCAGATTGGTATGAACTAGTATACTGCTCAAGCAATCGTCAAGGACATGGTATGGCACTCTAACTGCAGTTACAGTTTTATATAAATAAGTAGAGTCGTCATATTTATAACTATCTTATCACTAGGCACAATCATATTATTTTATATGTGCAGTGATATATTATTTATGCAACATAATAATTAGTATCTAAAGTACTTGACAAGTATCGGTCAATGACATCTTGTTAACATTATGTTGCAGATATTTGTAAGCTTTTGACATGAATGAGAATTACTTAGACTTTACCCTAAGTGATCAATGTTTTATCAAAAACTCATTCATATTGAAAAACAAAATCAAACTTCTTTCTACATTAGTGATTTCTAATTTCATGTAAAATCTTTTGAAATCACTATTGTAAATCATTTTCTCTCTATTACCATATGTTCTGTGTTACAGGTTCAGTCTCCAATGACTTTCTTTCATTAACAGTCATGAGGTTGAAAACCCACAACGTCTATCCCAGACTGTAAAGACAAACACAAAAACAGAACCAACCAACACTCTCTTACCACTAAATGTAGTATGAATGAGCGTGAGGGAAATAGTGCCTAGTGCACCACATAAGGAAGGTTCTGTAGTCAACCCAGTAGCTCTGTCTCATACATAGATGAGTAGTATTTAAACTGAGACAACTGCTAGCCCCCATACATCTTCTCAAAAAGATGTAATGGCTGAAAAGGCACAAAAACAGTTACTAGATTCATTCTCTCAATAGGGTGAGTCTATTAAATTTTGCCTGTCGGCCAAGGTATCCGATGTAGTGTCACCACTTCAAACATAATCAATTCTTGATGCACAAGAAGAGGTTACACACACAAAGGATGAGTTGACGGAAACAAGAGTTTCGACTATTTTAAGGTCAGATTCGATTGTTCAAGGTTCGTTAGTGGACCAATTGCCTTTACAGGTGTTAGGAGAGGATACTGATCCAAAAGTCATATGTCAGTGGTTAGTATCTACCTCCCCAGGCTTAAATCCCCTGGATGCATCTGCGGATAGTGGATCTGACATAGGTGCAGATCGGCAACTTGTTGACAATGATTCAGATATTACCTGATAAGTCACAAGGAAATGTCTTCACAGACATTAGAAGGGAACTTTGATCTTTATGCTAAATTCTTTGGATCATTGTTTACCTTCCCAGAATTCAAATCTGGAACCCTAAAAGGGAAACTAGCAACTTGTAGATTATGACTCAGATTTATCTGACGAGTTTAACAAGGATGGGGATTTGTGAACTCCCATTGTACCACTTGTGACCTCCTTAAGGATGGCTAAGGTGATTTTCCTTGCAGGTACAGCTGGATTATGGAGCTATGAGAGAAGAGTGATACACTTGTGAGAATGAGTGTAAACACGAGTGGAGAGAAGAGTGAAACACATGTGAGGTACACTAAAACACAATCACACACTCACAGTGAGGAAGAAAGAGAAACTACTTGTTATTTCTTTTCCAACCAAGTGAAATATGAGAACTCCTTTAGACGACGGCATACATTCCTTCTTTAAGGGGGAGATAAAAGCTTAAGTAATAGTTTGGATGATTCCTCAACTAAGGGGGAGAAATAGCAGGGAGGAAGAAAAAGATCCTACATGTACACTACACCACACCATTGTTGTTTGTAACTACGGATCCTATTGTACGGGAGAGGTGGTAAACACAAGGTGATTTCCTAGTAAGGGAAGAAGCTGTTAGGGGAGTACCATTGGTTTTTATCTGCGGATCCTATTGTACGGGAGAGGTGGTAAAACGAAGGTGATCTTCTTTAATCAGTTGATTCTCATAGGGGGAGAAGCAAGAGATATGGGCTTCTCAACAGGAAATGTGGTTGTACAAATGAAGATGGAACTACTTGAAGATATGCTCAGTCTAGAGGAACATCTACTTGGAATCTGGAAAATGTTAAATCTCATCCAGAACTTTTCTGCTATTTACTTTGCATGTATGTTTATATCTTTTTCTTATTTGTTAGTTGAGTTATCCTCTAGGTATTTGTGTGTTATTGTCTAACAAACAAATAGGGGGAGATTGTAAGTCATATGTCATAGCCTATTTGTATATTCGAGGATTCAACTCAACTCAAATAAGAATGTAATAAGTAAATAGTGGATCGACCGTCAGAGAGATCTCGCAAAGTAATATCTGTCAAAGGATTCAGAAACAAGGTTCATCTACAGACTTGAGGAGGTAATTCACTGGAAGAAGTTCAAGAAGTTGATCATGCCTCAGTGATATAAATCAAGATCGTGGATTTAATCAAGTGACAGAGATCTCGTCAGAGTATCATTAATTACAAGGATTTAATCTGAAGAAAATCAAAGCGTCAAAGTCAAGACATGAAGAAACGTCACGGAAGTTAGTCACTCATGAACCAGACAGTACATCGAGTGTCAACGTTGAAGTGGCGGAATTGATTCATAATTCTCAGTGATTTTCAGAAGATATTTAGAAGAATGGATGCTGCTCAGGGTTAGTATTAATTCTCTATTAATTAATTAAGTCATATAATTTAATTAAGTAAATAAATTATATCTGCAAAGATTAATTTATTGATTAATTAAATTAATTGATTAATTAATTCAGAATTAATTTTAGGAATTTTCAGAAGTTTAATTGGATTAAATTCAATCTTAAATCAGCAAGACAATTGAAAATGAACTAGCATGACAATCTGTATTGTCATACCGATTGTCATGCCAGTTCAAAAGATTGTCCTACTGATAGTCATGCCAGTTCAAAAGATTGTCCTACCGATAGTCATGCTGGTTCAAACGATTGTCTTGCTAGCTCAAAAGGATAGTCTCACCGATTGTCATACAAGCTTAAAGGATTGTCATTCCAATTCAATTAATTCGGCTGTTGATAAATAGAAGCAGAAGTCATTCAACTCAACATGATCTCAATCATACAGAACACATTCAAGAACAAAGAAAAGAAAGCAGCCGCCTTGAAACATTTTATTTTTCTTCTCTGCTTACATCAAGATCAAAATTCTAGTTTGTTAATGTTAAATCCAAACCACTAGAATTATTTATCTTGTTCTTGTGTAACAATCTAGCGGATCAAAATCCCTAGAACTTAATCTCAAATCGCGTTTAGCATTTGATTCTAATTATTGCAAAAATAGAAAAAGTTCATGTCAAATTTATTCTAGATTTGTGATAATTGATTTGAGATTAATACCTTGTAATCGATACAGTTGTTGTAACACCTTTCAAGTTTAATAATATTTTTATTTAACTTGAATTTTGTTTTACATTTTTTATTCCGCATTTATTCGATTATTTGGTACTGTTTGTATTCAACCCCCCTTCTACAAACACATTGGGACCTAACAAACAATATAAATGAGCTTGTAAAGAAAGATCTTGTGAGAGGCTGCCAAAAATAGTATTTGCTCCTGATGGCCTTTGTGATTCATGTCAGAAGGTAAAACAAAGAAAATCTTCTTTCAAGAGCAAAACCGAGTCATCAATTCTTGAGCCTTATCACCTACTGCATGTTGATCTATTTGGTCCAGTCAATGTCATGTCTATTACAAAGAAGAAATATGTTATGGTTATAGTAGATGAGTTCACAAGGTACACATGGGTGTACTTCTTACGCAAGAAGACTAAAACTACATCTACCCTAACTGATCATGTCAGACAGCTGGATAAATTGATCAAAGACTCTGTTTAAATCATAAGGAGTGATAATGGCACTGAGTTCAAGAATTCAATCATGGAAGAGTTCTTCAAAGATCATGGAATCAAACAGGAATTTTATGCACCTGGAACTTCACAGCAAAATGGAGTTGTAGAAAGAAAGAACAGGACTCTAATTGAAGCTGCACGAACAATGCTTGATGAAGCAAAGCTACCAACCAATTTTTGGGCTGAAGTTGTGCAGACTGCTTGTTTTACACAAAATGCTACACTTATAAACAAGCATGGAAAAACACCATATAAGATGGTGAAGAAGAAGAAGCCAAATCTGAAATACTTTCATGTATTTGGTTGCAAGTGTTTTGTTCTTAAGACTCATCCTGAGCAGCTGTCAAAATTTGATCTAAAAGCTGATGAAGGAATTTTTGTTGGATATATACTTTCCACAAAAGCCTTCAGAGTCTACAATTTAAGAACAAGAGTTGTCATGGAATCTATCAATGTCTCTTTTGATGATAAGAAGATTACTGGACTTGAAGATTTTGATGATCATGATCAGCTGAGATTTGAGAATGAAGATTTAAATTCTGATTCTGAAAATTTTGATCCTGTAAGTTCTGATGTCATTGAAACTGTGGTAACAACTCCAAAGGAAAATGCACCTGTCAAGGGGAGCAAGCTGAAGTTCCTACCACATCTCAAGACTCTCGAGAAGCATCAGAACCTGTCACTGGCACTTCAAGTTCTGATTCATCTAGTTCTGATGAGCCAAACTCTGATAATTCTGGAAGCTCTAATTCTTCAACTCCTGAAAAATCAAATTCAAATTCTGAAGTCTCAGAGAGCATAACTACAGGGGGAGCATTAGAAAATGCTGATGGAGACAACATGGATCATGGGGGAGGATCCAGTTCTAGAGATCAACTTCCATCTGCAAGGAAGTGGACTAAAGCACATACAACAGATTTAATCATTGGAGATCCTGAAGCAGGTTTTAGAACTAGAACTGCAACTTCAAATGAATGTCTCTATCATTCTTTTCTATCTCAGAATGAACCTAAGAAAGTGGAAAAAGCTCTTCAAGATGCTGATTGAGTGCAAGCAATGCAAGAAGAGTTAAATGAATTTGAAAGAAATAAAGTCTAGACCCTAGTGCCAAGACCAAAGAACATATCAGTTGTTGGTACAAAATGGGTGTTCAGAAATAAAACTGACAGTAATGGCATAATTACAAGGAATAAAGCAAGACTGGTTGCTAAAGGTTACTCTCAACAGGAGGGTATTGATTATGATGAAACATTTGCACCAGTTGCTAGATTAGAAGCCATAAGGATCTTTTTGGCTTATGCTACTCACAAGAAGTTTAAAGTCTTTCAAATGGATGTAAAAAGTGCTTTTCTCAATGGAGAATTGGAAGAAGAGGTATATGTTGAACAACCTCCAGGATTTGTAGATCCTAAATTTCCCAATCATGTCTACAGGCTTGACAAAGCACTTTATGGCCTTAAGCAAGCTCCAAGAGCATGGTATGAGATTTTAGCTCAATTCCTTCTGGAAAGTGGATTTCATAGAGGCACAATTGACAAGACTTTATTCTACCTCAACCATGGAAAGGACTTACTTTTGGTATAGATATATGTTGATGATATCATATTTGGCTCTACTAATTCCAAACTGTGTGAGAAGTTTGCAAAGCTAATGCAGTCAAGATATCAAATGAGTATGATGGGAGAACTCAGTTATTTTCTGGGCCTTCAAGTTAAGCAAACTGCAGAAGGCACTTTTATCTTTCAATCCAAGTATACCAGAAATTTACTGAACAAATTTGGAATGCAAGATTGTTCAACTACATCCACTCCCATGACCACTACAACCAAGTTAGATAAGGATACTGGTAAATCAGTAGATATTACTAACTACATAGGTATGATTGGCTCATTACTCTATCTAACTGCAAGTAGACCTGATATCATGTATGCTACCTGTCTTTGTGCAAGATTTTAGGCTGATCCAAGAGAACCTCACTTATTAGCTGTGAAAAGATTTTTCAAGTACCTTAAGGGTATAAATGATCTAGGATTGTGGTATCCCAGGGAATCAGATTTTAAGCTAATTGGTTACTCAGATGCAGATTTTGCAGTATACAAAATAGTCAGGAAAAGCACTAGTGGAAGCTGCCAATTTCTTGGAGGCAGATTGGTTTCTTGGTTTAGCAAAAAACAAAAGTCAATTTCCACATCAACTGCAGAAGCAAAATATATTGCTGCAGAAAGCTGTTGTGCACAGATTCTTTGGATGAAGAATCAGTTACTGGATTATGGGTTAGAATTTTCTAAAATCCCTATTTACTGTGATAATCAAAGTGCTATTGCTATGACAGGTAATCCAGTTCAACACTCAATGACAAAGCACATCAGCATAAGGTACCATTTCATAAGGGAACATGTGGATGAAGGTATAGTGGAATTGCATTTTGTTTCAACAGATCAACAGCTAGCAGATATCTACACAAAACCACTATGTGAAGCTACTTTTATAAGATTGGTAAATGAACTTGGAATGGTTTCAGGTTCTTTCTCTAAATCTGCTTAGGTTTTGTTCTCATGCATCAGACTTTATGATCATTATTTACAGATTGTATTATCTATATGTAATATGTGCTTAATTTGAAAATTCATTAAATGCTGATTGTTATCTGTTGTGGATTTATATACTCTGATAAGTGTTTTGAATGTTCTGTGGCTATTCAATCCAATTAGGATAGCTGTGCTAGATGCTGACCTAGTAGTCTTTAACATACTAGAAATCCCATGTTTGAATTAGTTATTTATGTGGAAACGCATTAACAGAAGCAGATTCTGATATTGAGTTTAGTCAAGTTTACTTTGTGTATCTTATTACTAAGTCACAAACTAGATTCTTGTTTCTTATCTGTCAAATTCTGATGTCAGTAAATCTTAAGAATGAACTAAGTGCTGATAAGCCTCACTTATCAAAAGAAAAGAAAAGAATAAAAGTCAGGTACTCCTTTAGGATCTAGAGTAAAAATGTTGAAGGGAAGACCCAAGTGCATTGTTGGTATTAGGTAATATGCATTAGAAAAGCAAATATTTTTCTTGGTGACTTTTCACACTCTATGATTACTGGAGAAATACTTTGATAACAACATAAATTATGATAAGCAGTCGTGACTCACTTACACTGAGAAGCCACTGTAAAAAGGAATTTCAAAAGATGCATAAAATGAGCACAAACAGTTGAGGTGGACTCATGTATAAATTTGTTCTATAGTAGACATCATGACTGATGACAGATTTTAAGCATTTTTCTTAGTTATGCCTTATTTCTAAGATGAACTGAAGTTGATCAGACTTTAATCTTTATCTGATATTTTACTGAATGCACATACTTTCGCTCCATATGAATGATAAAAATTACTGTGGTGATTAAGTTGTTTTTGACAAACAATTAAGTGTCATTTGCATATATTCTGAGGTAAAGTTCAGATGGAAGTTCTGATGATTAAACTCTGAAGAAAACAAGTCAGTATTGATAGGGATAAATAAATCCTAATTATGTAATTAAATATCACAGTAATTATACATGATTTGGGCTGCTAGGCCCAATAAGAAGATGTATGACATTTAGACCAAAAAGGTTAACACATTAATCATGCCTGATGGACCAGATCAGGCCTGATGGAACAAAGAAGGCCCAAAAACCCTGAATATTAAATAATTTCGTAATTAATTAATAAGGGAAAAATCAACTACTGAGAAGAGTCCCAATAAGGACATAAATCCTTGCAGATTAGCCTCTAAGGGACCTAGAAGGATAAGGAATCAGTTTCCTACTATATAGGACTCCAAAGTCCATTCTAATTCTAAAACTTGGCTACCAAGTCTCCTATACCAAGTCCAATTGAAGGACCACCAACATCTATATAAGGAGTCTCACCCCACAAATCAGAACTACATTTTTTGGCTTGATTCTCTAATTCACAGATATACGTAGGCATCTCGTAAAGGCAGAGTTAAGCTACGAAACACGAGAGCAGCCATTAAAGGCCTTGAGCTCCCGAACCTTAGCAATAAATACAGCAAATAATAACCTTAGTTTTTTATCCATAACATTTGGCGCCGTCTGTGGGAAAGCACAACAATAACCATGGCGAAAACATGGAGAACAGTTAGAGCCCTTGGAGGAGGAACACCAACGGGGACAACCCAAGTGATTTCTTCAACTGTGGAGGTACCTCCTCATTCAACCTATGCAACCACGCAAGGAGAAGCCCAGATAGGGGCAACTGAACCTCAGCCACAAGGGACGATTCCCTCGGCTAGTCAAGGTACGAATCCCCAAGTTTAACAAGTACATACACCTGTGAATTCTCGACCCATCGGCTATAAATATTCAACTATTGTTACTACTAACCCCCCTTATGGGATGCCCCTTTACCCCGAGGTTGGAGGAAGTGGACATGCTGGACGTAGTGAAGCACGAGGGTGCTCGCCCCCATACATACGAGGTTTGGCTCCTATCCCTGAGGATCAAGAATTTTCTGGTCCTTACACTGAGAGAGACTCCGAATCTTCGGATGATGAAGTAGCCCCAAGAAGGAGACATGCTGGCAAAGAGCCGACGGCTGATGGTAGCCAACGCCCTCAAAGCACCCAAGGGCCGAATCCTCAAGAAGTGCAAGAAAGAATCAGGGCTCATCAAAGGCTGAGATTCAAAGGCTGAGGCGCGACTTGGAGGCGTACCAAACCACCAGACCCCTAGTACCTCCTAGGGGGAGAAATCCTCCTCCTATCATAGACCTGGATGGTCCAGTGTAGAGAAGGGCTGTTGTCCCAAGGGCTGATCCAAGCAATCTTCTTCCCCTTGGAGATCCTGATGATCCTACTCCGCCCTTCACTGAAGATATAATGAATGTCCATATCTCAAGAAAGTTCAAGATGCCAACTATAAAAGCTTATGACGGCACATGAGATCCCGCTAATCATGTTAGAACATTCTCTAATGCACTGTTGTTGCATCCCGTGAATGATGCTATTAAGTGTCGGGCCTTTCCTCAAACCCTGTTGGGTATGGCTCAAAGGTGGTTTAGTCATTTGCCCCCAAACTCTATAGGGTCGTTTAGAGAATTAAGTCAGGCTTTCATTAAATAGTTCATCAGTGGGAGAGTGCATGAGAAAAGTTTAGCATCCATCATGAGCATGTTGCAGCTCTAGGATAGGGCAGGGAAGTACATAAAGGTGGACGATAGCATGAGGAAGACCGTAGTGAGTAATGAGCCCATTGGAGGCAAGAAGCGAAAAACTGACCTGAAATATATCGCTAAGGACAAGTATCCTAGAACTGAACAAAACCCTGATTCAACCCCCAAGAAGGGAGGAACTGGGCAAAAGTTCACTGAATACGCCAAGCCGAATGCTCCTAGAAGCCAGATCTTGATTGAAATCGAGAAAGATAGAGATATTCGTTGGCCTAAGCCCTTGAAGGCTGATCCTGCAAATCTAGATAAAAGCAAGTATTACAGATTTCACAAAGATGTAGGTCATGACACCGATGAGTGTAGACAGCTGAAAGATAAAGTTAAGTTCCTCATTCAAAAAGGAAGATTGAACAAATACATTGGAAAAGGAGGGGATAAAAGCAAACAACGTGAGGAGAAACATTGATGACCGAAGGAGAGATCAAGAAGATCAGGGGCAAAATCCCCAACCTAGGGGACCGGTGATATATACAATCTTCAGAGGACCACGCCCCCGAGGGCCTGTGATCAACAAAATTTTTGGAGGACCAACTGCTACCGGGTTATCCAAGAACTCCAGGAAAGTGTATGCCCAAGAAGTTATGCATATTTTTGGGGAAGCCCCAAAGAGGGCTAGGACAGGAGTAACAATGTCTTTTGATGATTCTGATATGGAGGGTGTAAAATTTCTCCATGACGACCCGTTGGTTATAACCTCGATAATAGGGAACAACCCCGATAATAGGGAACAACCCAGTGAGAAGGGTCCTTGTGGATAATGGTGCCTCAGTGGATATCTTGCTCCATGACACCTTTTTGAGGATGGGATATAATAACTCCCAACTGACCTCAACCGACATGCCAATATATGGGTTTGCGGGAGTGGAGTGCCCCGTAGAAGGGATAATCAAGTTGCCAACAACCATAGGACAGGAACCAAGGCAAGCAACTCAGATGTTGGACTTCGTGGTGGTAAGGGCTAGTTCGACTTACAACGCTATCATGGGAAGAACAGGGATACATGCCTTCAAGGCAGTCCCTTCTTCCTACCATTCAGTTATGAAGTTTCCTACCCAGGATGGGATCAGAGAAGAGAGAGGAGACCAAAAAATGGCTAGAAGCTGTTATGTGGCCTCTTTGAGGGCAGATGAAGTTGGGGTGCAGGTTCTTCCTATTGAAGATCTGGATATCTGAGAGAATGATGAGAAAAGAGGAAAGCCAACAGAAGACTTGGTTTCAATTCCTTTAACCCCCGAAGATCCTGAGAAGGTGACTTTTATTGGAGTAACGCTCGAGGAGCCCCTTTATGGGAAGTTGGTGAAATTTTTGCAAGAAAATAATGACGTTTTTGCATGGTCAGCAGCTAATATGCCAGGAATAGACCCGGAACTGATTACTCACAAGATGAATATGGACCCAAATCGGAAGACAGTGAAACAAAAGAAAAGAAGTTTTGCTCCAGAAAGGCAAAAAGTTATAAAATAGGAAGTGGAGAAGCTCTTGGAGGCTGGTTTCATTGAGGAGATTCAATTTCCAGAGTGGTTAGCAAACCCTGTAATGGTGAAGAAGGCCAATGGAAAATGGAGGATGTGTGTGGACTTCACTGATCTAAATGATGCCTGTCCTAAGGACTATTTCCCGTTACCAAGGATCGATACTTTGATAGATGCCACTGCTGGGCATGAAATACTGAGCTTCATGGATGGATTAAGTGGATACAATCAGATCAAGATGCACAAGGATGACATTCCAAAGGTATCATTCATCACTGACTTTGGTATTTATTGTTATCTAGTTATGGCATTTGGTCTTAAGAATGCAGGAGCCACCTATCAAAGGTTGGTAAATAAAATTTTTGAGAATCTTATAAGCAAGACTATGGAAGTTTATGTCGATGACATGTTAGTCAAGAGTCTAGTAAAGACTGACCATATAACCCATTTGAGGGAAGCTTTTGAGGTCCTGAGGTACCACAAGATGATGATAAATCCTACAAAGTGTGCTTTCGGATTAGGGTCTGGAAATTTTTTGGGATTGATGGTCTCCAAGAGAGGGATCGAGGCTAACCCCGATAAAATAAAGGCAATCCTGGACATGGAACCACCAAAAACTGTCAAGGATGTTCAGAAGCTCCCAGGAAGGGTTGTTGCGCTAGGACGATTCATCTCCAAGTCAGGAGACAAGTACTTATCATTCTTCAAGTCGCTAAAGAACATTAAGGACTTTGTATGGAACGAGGAAAACCAGAAGGCATTTGAGGAATTAAAGAAATATATGGCCCAGGCCCCGTTATTGGCCATGCCAGCTTTGAATGAAGTTTTATTCTTGTACTTAGCTGTTTCAGAGAGTGCCTTGAGCGCTGTATTGGTTAAGGAGGAACTAAAAATCCAGAAACCCGTATACTATGTCAGCAAAATTCTGCATGGTGCTGAGTTGAATTATTCAACTATTGAGAAATTTGCTCTAGCCTTGGTAATGGCTTCAAGAAAGTTACGACCTTACTTTCAGGCTCATCAAATTGAGGTGCTAACGAATCAGCCCCTGAGAAATATCATTCATAGTCCCAAGGCTAGTGGGAGATTGATCAAGTGGGCAATAGAGCTGGGAGAGTTCGACATCAAGTATAAGCCACGAACGACAATAAAAGCCCATGCATTAGCTGACTTCGTGGTGGAATGTACCATACCCAGCCAAGAAGTCGGTGGGGGGCAGGAAGATACCATACCTCAAGACAAGGAGGTTGATAAGGGGGACAAAGAGAAGGATGATAAGGAGAAAGAATATTGGGTTCTCTATTTTGATGGAGCATCAAAATCAAATTCAAGTGGAGCAGGTTTGGTTTTACAAAGCCCTGATGGGTTCTTAATTGAGTATGCCATGAAATTAGACTTCCCAACCATAAATAATGAGGCAAAATATGAAGCTCTGATAGCTGGTCTTGGCTTAGCGGGGACACTTAGAGTCAAGAACTTAAAAGTCTATGGAGATTCAAAGTTGGTCATATCCTAGGTAAAGGGAGACTTTGAGGCAAGGGATGAAACGATGGCTAAGTATATCCGCCTAGTAAGGGCCGTGATGACCCAATTTGATGAATGCCATGTTGAGCACATTCCAAGGGAGGAAAATTCTAAGGCAGATGCATTGTCAAAGTTTGCTTCATCTGAGATGGAAGAAAGTTCTGGAAGTGTATACTATCGCGTTTTGAAAACATGGAGCATTGATGTTAAGCTTGTGGCTCCTATAGGCCTGGGGACATCATGGATTGATCCCATTAAGGCTCACATTCAAACCGGTTGGTTACCAAACGATGCTAGTGAAGCACGAAAATTGGTTGCTCAAGCATTAAGATACTCTTTGATAGATGGAATTCTGTATAAAAGATCTTTCGTGGTTCCCTACTTAAGATGTCTCAGGCCCGATGAAGCTCACTTGGCTCTTGAAGAAGTACATGAAGGCATATGTGGGCAACACTTAGGGGGCAGGGCCTTGGCTCATAAGATAACCCGTTTAGGCTTCTATTGGCCAGAAATGATGGCTAATGCCAAAGAATATGTGTAAAAATGTGACCGCTATCAGAAGCACGCACCAGTTGTTAGACAACCCCCCGAGATGCTGACCTCTATCAACTCGCCCATCCCCTTTGCTATGTGGGGAATGGATATATTAGGGCCTTTCCCTATGGCCACGGCACAAAGGAAGTTTATGATTGTAGCCATTGATTATTTCACCAAGTGGATTGATGCCAAACCCTCCGACAAGATCACAACTAAGCAGGTTGCACAATTCCTGTGGGAAAGTATTATGTGCCAGTATGGAATTCCCCGCATCCTAGTCACTGATAATGGAACACATTTTAACAACGAGGAATTCAAGAAGTATTGTGAGGAAAATGAAATTGAGTTACGATTCACATATGTGGCTCACCCGCAAGCCAATGGGCAAGCGGAAGTGGCAAATCGAATAATCCTGGATGGACTAAAGAAGAGGATCGAGAAGTCAAGGAATAACTGGGTGGATGAAATACTCCCCATACTATGGGCTTATAGGACTACCTGTAGAGTCACGACTGGAGCAACTCCCTTCATATTAGCATATGGTGCAAAAGCAGTTGTTCCTGTAGAGATATCACATTCCTCCCACATGATTCAAGCTTTCAATACTGAGGAAAATGAAGAAGGGCAAAGGTTAGACCTGGATCTAATTGATGAAGTACGAGATGAGGCACATGCGAAGATAGTGGAATATCAAAAAAAAGCTTCGTTCTACTACAACCTAAGGGTTAAAGAAAGGTTCTTCAAACAAGGTGACTTAGTCTTGAGGAAAGTGGAAGCTTCTGGTGTAGGACATAAAGGGAAACTTGCCCCAAATTGGGAAGGGCCGTACAAAGTCAAGAGCGTTCAGGGTAGAGGAACCTACAAGCTGGAGACTATGGATGGTTTTGAAGTCCCGAGAACTTGACATGCGCAAAACCTGAAGGTTTACTATGTGTAAAATAGTTGAAGCACGATTCTCACTTGTCAGAATGACAAGTAGGTTTAAAAGCACCTTGAAGCTTTGCTTTCTTAGGATTTTTCTGTATAGAAGATATGTTTAGATTTTATCAGGGTTGAACCCATTTCATGTAAGATATCAAGAATACCAAGTTATAATATAAAGCCTTCGACTTAATCTTAGCCTATTAGATTGATGTATTGTGAAAGATAAAACCGAGTTAAAAAAATTAAAAGAAAAATACGATGATACTTGGGCAAAATATGACTGAAAATAATAAAAGTCAATTACAAAGTTCAATATTGTCTAAGAAAGAAGAAATACATAAAAACTTAGGCCTTGGAAGGCTGGGATTCTTCGGAACCACTATCTGAAGTCTCCTTGGATGTCTCTTCAGTCGGTCCCTCAGAAGTCCCCTTGGAAGTCTCCGTAGAGGTTCCCTCGAAACTATCTTCGGATGCTTTGGTTGCTGCAGGAGATGCTGGTTTAGGAGACGCTGTCTTTGGAGGCTCTTCTACCCTGACCTTCTTTATAACGGGCTCAGGCTCCTCCTCAGAAGAAGATTCCTCCTCTTTAGAGCTGGACTCGAGCTCCTTCCTCTTTTGACCTTGGCCTTGACTTCCCGATGGGCCATCCTTGATCAAATCAGCGAGCTTATCTGCAACGCCCCCAAGTGCTGGAACTCGCACAGGACAAGGGAGGGAAGACTGTTCAAGGACTTCTGGAAACTTGCCCTGAATAGCCTCCACAGCGGCATCCCAGCCTTCCTTGTAGCTAACTAGATGAAGGAGGTCATCATGCTCCACCATTAAATCCTTGAATTCCTGAGTATCAATCCAGCTGTCAAAGGCCTTATCCTTTTGAGCCTTGAGGATAACATTTTCAGCCCGGGCCGTTTCCAAGTCAGAAGTTAATGAGGTGAGTTGGGCTTCAAGGGCCTCTATTCTTTGGTTGGCCTCCTCCAGCTTTTTGTTCGCATCCTCGAGGCCAACTTTCCAAGCCTTGGCTTGGTGAATCGCCCCTTAAAAATGGGCGTTCGCCTACAAGATACACAGCAAAAGTAAGAAATGGAAAAAATCAAAAAGGCAAGAAACTATGAATGTCAAAGGAAAAAGACGTATCGTCGCCAAAGCCTGAGCTCCGAAAAGCTCGTTAGCCTCCAAGTCCTGTTGAAGGACAAAGTTTTGCTAGTCAACCGGGGAAATGGAATGCATGGACCATTCCTTGGCAAGCGCCTTGTTGCCAACAATCGAATCCTTGCCCCGGATTCCCCAAGCAGGTTGGAAGAAAGACCCTGGTTTTTGTTTGGTACGTAAAACTTGGCTGGGGCCTTCCTCGCCTGGTTCCTTTCCCTGGAGTAGGAACTCCGGGAAACGATCCCCAAGGCGCGGGTCTTTGAAGACCTTTCCAGCATGCTTCATCCTGGTTGTTTCCAGGTCTTTAGGCTTTGTAGCCTCCTCAATCTTCTCATCCACTACAACAAATAAGATAAGTGAGTTGAGAAATTAGCAAAGTGGAAAATGGAAGAAATGAAGACAACTAGAGAAGGAAGGAAACATACTCTTTTTAGGAACGGGAGAAAGGCCGTGTTCTACAAGAACGGTCTCCCTGATAAGATCCTAAGAATGGGAAGTACCATTATCTTGAGTAAGGAGGTTGAAAGCTCTGATCTCCTCCTCAGACAAAACTATATCATTAGGGCTCCCATCTACGACTAGCCCAAAAGATGAGCAAAATAGGGTGCCCCAATCGCTACCCTCCCAAATGACGTACAGAAAATCTTTTTTCCTCCCCAAATTATTGTCAGGGATGGACTTCCCGTTCACTATGTGGGGAACGGTTGGACGCTAGTTTAAAGAAACCCACCCCGTATTCTTGTCAGGACTATTCTTGAACTGGAAAATTTTTCTGAAAACAACAACAGAGGTAGAGACATTGTTCTTGGCGCATTGCGACAGATAGCACATAATCAACCTCCAAGAGTTAGGAGGGAGTTGGCAAGGGCTGATGCCCACATCAGCTATCAAAACAGGGATAAATGGGTAAAAGGGGAGTCTGATACCTACCCTTAGAGTATCCCTGTAGACGCATAGTACGTCCTTCCTCCACTGATAGGCCCTATCGGCCGGACCTGCAAGAACTATCTTGAAAGGATCCTTGATTTTGAAACAACCACTCAACTTGTCTAGCTCCATTGGATCCCGCAAGGCACTGATATGGTCGTGCACGTCTAGATGCGCATCAGACGGGTACTCGTCCCCTCGTGTGTTGATCATATCGATCAAGGAAGTGTACCTTGATCGAATGGGGAATTCATTGGACTTTTTGGCCACATTCATCTTGGCCAAACGAGTCATTTTCTTAACAGCAATCTGAAAAAAGGGCACATAAGGAGACAATTTAAAACGCAAACTATGCAAAAACAAGCACAAGAAGAAAAAGGGAGAAGTGTTACCTGAAGTAATGCACCTAAAAAAAGGCTTTGGGGCTGAAAATACCCCGACCTACTGTTATTTCTCTGAGATTCTTAACAGAAGAAAAAAAAGAAAGAGAATTTAGAAATGAGAAAGTGAGGAGCAATAGACTCTACTCACTCCTTTATATAGGAGAAAAAGTGAAGTTGAAGGGACAAAAAGCCCAGTAAAGATAAAGGCCCAAAGAAAAAAGCCCAGAAATGGAACATTCCAGAATATTCCAAGGAATTCCAAAGAAATTAAATAAAAATTCCCGAGAATTCTAGAGAATTCTAAAGAAGGTGTTTTAATATATTAAAGCCTAGATTAATAAGAGGCCCAATGGAAGGCCCAAATCCAATTAGGATTTAGAAAAATAAAAGGCCTAAATCCAATTAGGATTTGGAAAAATACAAGGCCCAAATCCAATTAGGATTTAGAAAAATAGAAGGCCCAAATCAAAGCCCTAAAAAAGATAAGGCCCAAACAAGGCCCAGTCCAATTTGGATGAGTAGGAAGCCCAATAAGACTGGGATTGAGGTCGAATTTCAAGTCGTGAATTCCGCTCGAATTCTTTCGAACAGACACCCGAAAATTACGTGTATAATAGACCAGGATTGAGGTCGAATTTCAAGTCGTGAATTCTGTTCGAATTCTTTCAAACAGACACCCAAAAATTACGGGTATAATAGAACATGATTGAGGTCGAAAGCCAGACTAGGATTGAGGTCGAATTCCCGAATCAAGCACAATATTTTTCAAGAATGGGTGCAGAAACCTAGACTAAAATCCAGGTCGAAGAATCGACTAGGATCCTGGTCGAAACCCAGGTCGTGAATCCTAGTCGAAACCTAACGACCAGGAAGTAAATAAGCACAGAAGTCTCGACTAAGATCTAGGTCGAAGGTTCGACTAGGATCCTGGTCGAAACCCAGGTCATGGATCTTAGTCGAAACCTAACGACCAGGAAGCAAAGAAAGACACTAGTTTTCATCCAAAATCCAGGTCGAAGGTTCGACTAGGATCCTGGTCGAAATCCAGGTGGTGGATCCTAGTCGAAGTCCTTCGACCAGGATGGAAAAGCTGGCCCAAAATTCGACTAGGATCCAGGTCGAAATTTCGACTAGGATCCTGGTCAAAAAAGGGCTTAAAATTTGAGAATATTTGTGAAAAATTGCAGAAAATTTGGAAGAATCTCGGGAAAAAGGGAAAATTCCTGAAAAATACCAGAAAATTCCTAAAAATAGGGATAAGGTAAGAAAATAGCAAGGGAAGTTTTTCAACGACCTTGAAGTCGCGTACAAGGCAAATCATTGTAAACGTGTAGGTCGATCCACACTTTACGCAAAACGATACCCTGAAAGGGAATGAACGAACTTATCTTTTGCGGAATCTTATACGGTTTCCCAAAAGTTAGGGGGCAAATAATAGGGATAAAAAAATCCTGATTGTGTAATTAAATATCACAGTAATTATACATGATTTGGGCTGCTAGGCCCAATAGAAAGATGTATGACATTCAGAGCAAAAAGGTTAACACATTGATCAGGCCTGATGGACCAGATCAGGCCTGATGGAACAAAGAAGGCCCAAAAACCCTGAATATTAAATAATTTCATAATTATTTAATAAGGGAAAAAATTAGCTACTGAGAAGAGTCCCAATAAGGACATAAATCCTTGCAGATTAGCCTCTAAGGGACCTAGAAGGATAAGGAATCAGTTTCCTACTATATAGGACTCCAAAGTCCATTCTAATTCTGAAACTTGGCTACCAAGTCTCCTATACCAAGTCCAATTCAAGGACCACCAACATATATATAAGGGGTCTCACCCCACAAACCAGAACTACGTTTTTTGGCTTGATTCTCTAATTCAGAGAGATACGTAGGCATCTCGTAAAGGCAGAGTTAAGCTACGAAACACGAGAGCAGCCATTAAAGGCCTTGGGCTCCCGAACCTTAGCAATAAATACAACAAATAATAACCTTAGTTTTTTATCCATAACAAGTATTTGTATGAAGAATCACAGTAAAAGATATTCACTATTTGAGTACATAAGCCATATTCTGATGACTGTTAAAATCTGATATAAGTTAAGTTCTGATATTAAATCCTGATGGAATCCTTGATGCTTACGTGGCATTTTTCTTTACTTCAATTATTTGTGGTAAAATATGAAACAGTCATATTTAAATCAGAAAAATATTGGGGTGAGATAAATACAGTCATAATCATTATGGGTTAGTGGTTACATGTATGTCTTGAAAAACTGCATGTACACAGTAATTATTGCTTATTTTACGTGCCCATTAACTCCTCTCTAGCCGTTTTTGACTGTTCACACGGTGCCAGGTGTAAAGTGTATATTATGCTTCAAAAATATAACTGTTAAGTGGAGAGAGTATATATATGGGAGTTAACAGATTTTATAATCTTTTACTTACTTTTCTATTTTTCATGTCTCTTATTCTCTCTTTCTCTCTCTAATATTCTCTGAAGCGTTTTCTTTCAGGATTTTTAACAAACACTTTGCAAACACTCTCCTTCTCACTTAATTTCTTACAGAGATGGCAGCAAAAGATGTAATTTTCAATGGAGCTAAGTTTGTTCCTAACAACTACTACGCCATTCTTAGCAAGGCTGAAGCTCCATCGGAATTTCACTTCATTCAGGATTTTCTTGCTAATTCTGATATTGGGTACGCTCTAACCCAACCTGATGCAGTCTCTGGAACTCAAGTGCTGGAGTTCTGGAGAAGTGGAGTATATGATGATGGTGGTGCTCAAGGGTCCCCAAGTATTATCTTTTCATCAGGGGAGGATGAGCATGTCGTTATATTGGCCATGGTTCGACAAGCACTGCATCTGCCTGAGAACTGCGTTTACTCTACTGTTGAGGAGCCAGTTCTTCAAAATATGATGGCCAGTATGGGGTATGAAAAAACATTGGCAAAGCTGGGTCAATTGAAGAGACCTTACATAAGGAGAGAATGGAGTTTCTTCTTTGACTATATTACCAAGGCTTTTGCAAACAAATGTTCTAACTTCGATGCAATCCCCATATTCAGTCAACAAATCGGGTATGCTCTCATTAATCAAACTGATTTTGATTATGCAAGTGATGTCTTAGGTTTTATTGGGGATAGGATGACAGAAGACAGAAATACTGTTTATTTTGCTAGATTCTTTCAGCTTATATATAGTTTTTTTTGTGATGATAAGCCTCAATCAGCTACCGAATTAATTCCATCATTCAGACTAGCTAAAAGAGCTTTTAATGACTTATTATCTACTGATAATAAGAAGGCTGTGTTAAGACCCCTCCGAGTTCCTTTATCTGTCAAACAAGCCTTAATAATCTATGATCCAGTTAAATACACTGCACTATATCCTGATGTCCAACCATCAGAACCTCAACCATCAGCACCTACCACATCTACACAAACACCTCAGACTTCTCAACCATCAGCACACACATCCAGACCTTCATCTTTTAAACCTTCTAAGAGGATAAAGTCTGTTCCTCAACCTTCACAAAAGAGAAGGAAGATGATTCTCAGAGATGAGTCTGAGAGTGAAGAGGAAATAATTGAAGCACGAGTTCATGCATCTGAACCTGTGATAGTTGAAGCTGAGAATGTTACTTCTCAGAAAGAATCAGCAGCTCAAAGTTCTGATACTTTAAAAAGGAAATCTGTAAATTATGATGTTGCTAAAGCAACTCCTTTATTGGCAAAGAGATTGAAGAAAATGAAGGAAATGGGGTATTTGGCTAAGGCTATATCAGAAGATACTGAAGAAGCTGAGGAAGGGGATCAGGAATCTCTGATCTCATAAGAACCAATTAATATTGAAGCCCTTCCAGCTCAAGCCAAAGACACTGCTAATGACACAGTTATTACCCCTCATGTCTCTCCTATTAAAGCTACAGATGATGCTAATGAACAAACTGATATTTCTGAAATAGATATTCATAATTTGAATATACCTGAAGTTCTTTATCTGGAAGCTTCATCTACATCAAAGACACCAGCTCTAGAGATAAATTCTGTTGATCAGAATTTAGATGATGTTATTCTTGAATCTCCAGTTGCTTCACACACTGTTGAGCTATCAGAATAGAATGAGTCTTCCCCAAGTTCTGGTGATAGTGTTTCTGCTGAGACTCCAGTACCTACTCTGGGCAAGGAAGAATTGGTGAAGAAATTTGTTGAAAAGGAAGCATCTATTCCTTGGGAGGATACTCACAGAGGTGTTGAGTGGACCAAGAAATGGAATGAATCAGATTTTATTCCATGTTCTAAAATTCTGACAGAGCATATTGCAAAAGCTGATGAGTTGCTCACAAATGCTGATTTCAAGACACAACTCAAGATCACAGCTCTGTCTACAAAACATCTTCAAGGTCTACATACTGCTACTCATGAAAAGGTTGATACACTCAGAGAACAAGCTGATAAGCTCGATCAGGTGCTCAAGCTTAACAAAAACAGGTATATCGAACTTATTTCTGAAAAAGTTACAGCCATTGAGAAAACTCAAGAGAAACAACAGGCCCAAATTGATGAGGTTCTGGTTAATCAAGCTTCTCAGAAAGCTCAATTGGATGAAATCCAATCTTCAGTTGAACTTCTTCTTTCTCTCTTACTTCCTGATGATGCCAAAGAGGGATAGAAGGTAGTTAAGTCTAAATGCTCACCTACTCAAGAACTGAAGAAAAAGGATGATAAAGGTGATGACCAGGGAAACTCTGAAAAGAGCATGGGTCAAAGAAAAGTTCAAGGAAAATCTTCTATTCAGAACAAGTCAAGTTCTGATATTGTGAATGCTCAGAGATTGAAGTCAAGTGGTGATAAGCAAAGTCTGATATCAAGTTCTGATATTCTGATTCAGTCAGGATCTGAAGACTCTCAGAAGTTCTTGCAAACTCTGAAGTTAAAGGGGAAGCAGACTACTGTTTATTACAAAGATCCTGAAATCCAGACACTTGATGAGGAGATAGAAAGGAGATTATTTCTGAAACACAATCCGGTAATGGATTTAGAAACTCTCAAGGAGGAAGAAGCTAGATTTGCTGCTGAGAAGACAAATCCTAAGTCTAAAGCTTCTGATGCAAAGAAACCTCCAAGGCCAAAGGAAAAAGGCATTGTGATCAAGGTAAAGTCAAATTCTGAAACTTCAAAGTCCAGAACTAGATCACAGACTGAGACTAATCCCAAAGACAAAGGAAAAGGAAAAATTGATGAACCAACCAAGTCACTGGACTTGAAAACTTCTCAAGATCTGATGAAACCAGTGTGTAAAATGGTTCAAGTATCTGATGATAATCTTGTTGAAGATGAAACTGTTCAAATTCTAAAAAGAAGAAAGATAAATGAAGATTCTAAAACAACCTCTGACACTGCTCAAGTTGTTGTTCAGAATAAAGGACATGAAGGTACAGAAGAAATAACAAATTCTGATCAAGCTATCAAGACATTAACTGCTGATAATGCTCAAGTTGATTTGAATAAATTGATAATTGCTGATAAGAAGAAGCCCTTATGGAAGAAAGCTACTCCAGTTGAACCAAAATCCAATCTCATGATTAATCAACTTGCTCTATTTGGGTTGAAAGCCAAGCAACCTAGAGATAGATGGATTAGGTTCTGACGAAAAGAAGATTGAAACAGGAGTAGAGGTTACTCTAGGAGATCCTTTCAAATTGACAGACAAACCATATGAACAAATCAAACAAGGGTACCTTGACAAGGTGTTGTCTGCTCAAGTTGTGATAGATGCTCATGATAAGGAGAATCTAAAAGAGAAATTGATCTTATTTCTCAATGATGGAAGGACTTATAGATTAGCTGATTGTAACACCCCCAAATCCGGGGTCGGGGATCCGGGCTGTCACGAGTTCCATTTCCCTTAATAACACCCAATCTTAATAATTACTCAACTACTCTGTACTGTGACCCCACAATAAACACACACACCACACGTTATAGTCTCAAAGATGAACATCCAAAAATAATCACAAGTCGTTTTATTCCACAATTATATGACAATACACCTTAAAAGGTTTTCTAAATAAATTTACATTTCTTTGCCATTATTACAATTCATAAATATACATAAATCTGGTACATCAAAAGTTGAAAGCCTAGCCTATTGGTAGCTCCTACCTCAGCTACAGCGACATCAACCCCTATAGGAAACTGCGAAATGTTTCTTATCCGCTCACAAATTGGGAGCTTGGTCCTGTTCATCTTGTCTATCTGATGTTGTGTGATGAAAGAAGAAAGCAAGGGTGAGCAGCAAGCCCACCAAAATAATATGTATAATGATTAACAATATATGAGCCTACTCATAATACTCATGAAAGTCTTGGTCAAAAGAAATGAACCAAGTTTGATATCTTAATGCGATGAAGTCGCAAAATATTCAGTATATATATATATATACTTTTCAAAATATTGGAAGTCCTCTTCCATGCATAATATACACAAAGTCCCAGTGTATAACTGTATAAAAATATCGTTGCAAGGTGATCTCATATATCTAACCTTGTCTCAATGTTTTTCTGAAAATCTTTGTCGTGCATAAGATAATCAATTACTAGATTTAAGTTTAAAAGATGAAGTTACCAGATACTCCAATATACTTATATCTTTTCCAAATACTACTTGAACTACCACCGTTCAAGTTATAATTAGTTCAAAAGTTCATCACATAGATGAGACTACAAGACCAGATTTGAATAGATTAAATCTTTTAAAATATCATCAAAATAAAATGAAGTTACGAGATACTTCATTTGATATAAACATCATTTTGAAAACTTGACCCTGCCAACACTCAACAATCGCCCAACCGTAGCCTTTCTATCGAAGTGCTCTGGGTAGTGTTGCAGAAATTATCCAATTGGATGATGAACTCATTACGGGAGTTTGCCGCGCCAGGAAGACCACTTACGATGATCAGTCGTAGTAGTACAACCCCACCATTTTCTACATGTAGAGGAGAACCTGTCGGATTTACTTGTCAACCGAACACTGAACTCCTAAGGAATGGACCGCCTTAGCGGAACTTCCAGGCCATTTGGGCCAATATAGTAAGGCTGGGCCGGCGCTACTCGGCCACTTACGGCACTCCTAGTTCAGATGAAATCCATGACTCTGAAACGTAAAGCTCGTTCCCCCTTTCCCCAAGTAGAACTTGTTGATACGGCTCCACCAAGAAGTCGTATCTAGTTGGAAAGGAAAACTCACCGATATTTCCCAGGCGATGCCTGTTAATGGATTAACTTGTTCCAAGAATTTTACTTCCCGAGTGTTGGGTAAGTAATCAATTCATTTAACAAAACAGCAACCTTGTTGCGAATATAAAACACACCACAGAGCCGGATCCCTCAGGTTTTGAGCGAGTATTTAAATCCCCTTAAAAGGAAGATCTTAAATATAAAAATGAGTTTTGGGATCCGCTCTATCTTTTAAAAATCATTTTGAAGACTCGAAAACACTTTATAGAGTGTTTGGAGTAAAGCTGATTTAATGAAGTAAATCAGTCCCCAGAATAATTAGAAAATGACTGAATATTATTATTTAAATAATATTCCCATAAAGAATAATCTTTATAAAAATAATTGAAGTAAAAGTATTAAAACTTATACTTGAAACGAGTATTAAATAACCAAAGATATACTTATATGAAAGTACTATCTTTATTTGAATAATCAAAAATATGTTTGATTATTTACACCTTATTCTTTAATAAAATAAAGAACAAATCTCAGCAAATAATCGGAGTCATAGATCCTCAAATGAATATTCAAAAATATTCATTAAACAATATAAATTGAGTCATAAGCCCTCGAATGAATATTCAAATAATATTCAGATAATAAAATAAAAGGAGTCATAAGTCCTCGAATGAATATTCAAAATAATATTCATTTAATAAAATAAAAGGAGTCATAAGTCCTCGAATGAATATTCAAAATAATATTCATTTAATAAAATAAAAGGAGTCATAAGTCCTCGAATTAATATTCGAAATAATATTCAATAATAAAATAAAGTTAAAGTTATCGAATAAACCTTATTCGATTAATAGTTTTGAAAACTATGACCATATATATATATAAGTATATATATATATATATATTTATATCCATATATACAAAATCTACTCGGGATCCTCGACTCCCGGTTTTAGAAAATATGTTCACCTTTTATCCCCTATACTAAGGGTATACGCAACTACTTGCTTATTTCTAGCATAGGTATTATGCAACTATAAGCATTTAAATCAACAGATAGATAACCAGATTACGAAACAGACATGCATATATACCATATCAGCATGCTCCAATATATCGCAAAATTTGCTAATAACAATCATGCACTATCACAAGATAATGCATATATATATATTTACATCACAACAACAGTATATCGGGTAGAAAACTTGCCTGAGCGACTAGGGGTTACGAATGGCTCGGGACGAGTCTGGTAACCTATAAACAACAAGTAACTTGGAATTAAACCAAAGTCACTTGTAAATCTATACTCTAACCAACTCAGACTCTAACGCTCGTTTTGCGCTTACTGATTCTCTTAAGTCACTCGAGTACCCTCGGCTCCACCATTTTTAATAATTTAACCTTTACGAGTTTTAAGGCGATTCCTTCGCGAGTGTCTTACCAACTGCCTAACACTCTTACCATAATTGTTTCATACATTAATTAACCCTTTTTGGTCTTTAACTTATGTTTCAAAGTAAGGCGAGGGGAAAAGTTTCGTTCGCGAAACGCCGTTACTTGAAACGGTCGTTTCTCCTAAACCGTGCATCGGAATCGAACGAACTACATATCAAAACAAAGCTCGTAATATGAACTATCTAAACATGGCAATGGTCAAAATCTAGCAGGGGGTTCTCGGGTCCTAATGTTATGCACAGAAACAGTCTAAAGAAAATCGGACGTTACGACGGCTATGTTTACGCGTTTTCCCAATTTTAAACCATTCAAAACCAACCACAAATCAACCCCAAATCAATCATACAACCAATATCCCTCCAAACCACATCATAACAGCCCCAACAAATCCACATTAACCATTTATACTTATTCCCCACATGAACTAAAAGCTTTACTTAGGTTCTTTAACTAATTACCTAGATTTACAACTCCAACAATGCAACAAAACCAACTAATCTCTACAAACTCAACCAAACTTCAACCAATCAAGCATCATGCTTCACATATGCTATATCAAACACATTCAATCCTAATTACTCAAAACTAAAGCTAGGGTTTGTAGTTTATACCTTCCTTGGAGAGTGGAGAATCAAGAGAATGGCTTGGAATCACCCTTAAAGTCCTTATCCAAGCTTAATCTAAACAAAACTTCAAGAACACAAATTTTAGTTCTTGAAAAACACTATTCACCATTTTCTTTCATGATTTATAGAAAAAGATTGGCTTGGAATTAGAAGCTTAAACTTATAGGAAGTATGTAACTATCCATGGGGAAGCTTAGATAATTACCTTGCTAAATAGTAAGTGGTGGAGCTTGGATCTTCAATTTTTAAGAAATGGGCCGAGAGCTAGCTTGGGAAGAAAGAGATTTTTGTG
Organism: Apium graveolens; assembly: GCF_009905375.1. Classification (NCBI taxonomy): domain Eukaryota; kingdom Viridiplantae; phylum Streptophyta; class Magnoliopsida; order Apiales; family Apiaceae; genus Apium; species Apium graveolens. Next base: position 175,475,665 of record NC_133651.1, read on the forward strand.
TTTTGTTTGATGAAAAATGAAATGATTGGCTTGGTGGATGAGATTTTGATTTGTTTTTAGTTAATTACCTTGTTGCCCTTGAGTTTGTGTGGTTAAAAAGTCACCACATCTCCTTCCTTCCCATGTCATGCTTGTGTCATCCTCATGATGTCATCCTCCCCTCCTTGTCCTCTTCTCATTGGTTGGGTGACATCATCCTCTCTAATCCCTTTGATTAACTTCCTAATTGTTTGCCTAATGACCGCTGATCTGTTATACGGTTCGCTTAACTTTCGTTTTCGTTTATCGTTTGAGGGATCATACCCGGGATCTTATTACTTAGGTTCCCTTAACCTTTCTCAATATATTGTATTCCTTTTATGATCCTCTCTTATAATCCTTTAATTTAAATCCTTTTTATCCTGTTACCTTATACTCAATTCTTTCCGTATCTATTGGATTTCCGGGAAAAATCAAAGTGTTCGGATTTGGATTCTGACGATCTTTACATACACTTATATCCCATATAAAGTACTAATAAAATCTCAGAATATCCATATCAGAACCCCTACATAGTGTGGCATGAAAAGTTTTTTTTTTTCATTCAGCAAAAACACTATTCATAAGGGTTTCAAAATTTCCCAAAAATTAGGGTTATTACAGTCTCCCCTCCTTAAAAGGATTCCGTCCCGGAATCAGATAGAAAATGAATAGGGATACTCTCTTAGCATTGCACTTTCTAACTCTCAAGTAATTTTCCCACATTGTGGTTCTACCACCAAACTCTGCCTAGTTTGATAATCTTTCTCCTAAGCACTTGTTCCTTTTCACTCTATAACCCTTCCTGGTTGCTCCATATAGGTTACGTCTGGTTGCATGTCTATGCGCTCATATGCCCCTATTTATCTGGCATCTGAATTACACTTCCTTAACATTGATAAGTGAAACACGTTACGACTTGCTACACATTCGGGGGGGGGGGGGGGGTAAGGCTAGCTCATATGCTAACCTCCCAATACTTCTTAACATATCCAAGGGTCCGACACCTTGTGGACTTAGCTTTCCTTTCTTTCCGAATCTCATCAATCCTTTCTGAGGGAATACCTATAACAGCACTAGGTCCCCTACTTCCCATTCCTTGTCCTTTTGTGTCAAATCAACATACTTTTTATGTCCATCTTGGGCTACTACCAGCCATCCTCTGATTAGATCTATTATATCCTTGGTCCTTTGGACCACTACTGGTCTGAGCATCTTGCGCTCTACAACTTCATCCTAACATAAGGGAGATCGACATTGTCTTCCCTCAAGGATCTCATAAGGCGACATCTCGATAATGACATATGATCTATTGTCGTAAGATAACTTAATCCGCGTTAAGTGATCATTCCAAATTCTTTCAAGTCTATTACACAGACTCTCATCATAGTTTCTAATCATTATAGCTTTTGCTTCTCAATACCCATTCTTTTCCAGTTCGTAATCGCTATCACCTTCCGTTCCTAATATTATACTGGTTATACTTTAGCTCGTTAGCGTTCTATAACCTTTTAATAACCACGTCAACCTTAGTATCACGAATGTGTTCCCATTCCGCATACTACCACCACTTTATTACTCCTTTTTTAGTTGTTTCTATTTTCCAAAATTTGATCAATCAAATAGAAGTAAAGGAATTTGTTGAGAGATCACTATGATCATGAACACTTGTTATATCGCATAGTTAGTACAGAAGGTGGCCAGCCTTTAGTACTTGACAAGCAATTAAACAATAGCTGGTATCCTACTAGGCTTCTATCACACAGATAGATAGTCATTCGGCAATACCTCCCCTTTCTGGAAGGGTTGTTCTTCTCAGCTTACATGAAATGAAAAGAAGAGAAAAGAACGAATTGAAGAGAATTGTATATATGAAAAAAAAAATATATTGCCACAAAATATCTGGCTTGGAACCTACCTCTGAACTATAGAGGTTTGTCATAGGAGAACAAATCATATACGTATATAAATCAACATTAAGCATTATAGCCTCGTATTTCCCATGCCTAAATATTTTCGCTATCCCGTCCATCATTCTATGGACCCACACTCTTCCTCGAGCTTATACACAATCACCTTTGAAACTCCCTCGACATCGAAAATCGAATCTGGGATCTCATTCTATACATCATCGTTACTATAATTCTATGCTTGCACCGCAACCTTCCTCGTATAATAGTACGACTCTCTATTGATAAGAAAGAATAATTATTCACTAGGTAGATACTCTACTTAATTATTCTATCAATGATAACTTATACACTACCACGACCCGATTAGTGGTACTCAATCTCAACACCCATTCCAATACAACTCTCACGGTTGTATTCAGCTCAATACTCGCAGAATTATTGCTGCCTTACTATGGTCCACCACTGACCTACTATAGTCATTCATTTTCCTTGAAGTCTTAATAGCTAACCATACGGAGTCCATACATATCGTATCGAATTCTTCTAAGGAGGTAACATAATCACCATTCATGATTCATGAAGAACACTCCTGATCCTGACATACATACATGACATGAAGCAAATAAAATTGCAGAAGAGTTTCCATCAAAGCAACGATAGCAGGTTAATACCATTCGTAATCATATGCCTTCAATAGAAGACTTAACTCAAAGGTTTGTTTAGTCCTTTTTGAAACATGGTCCTGGCTTATCTCAAGATAGGATCTTCTAAGATAGATAGCCCGCTCATGGCGATTACGCGAATTAAACCTTTACCAACTACTATTACGGTCGGGTATTGCACAGTCATCAGAAGGAATGTCAATCTTCCAAACCATAATACAACCTTCACAGCTTTAACCATCATCACTGTATTCCTCTCGCACGAGCGCCTATAATTATCCTCTTACCTTTAAAGTGTCGGCCACCTCTTTGTCCTTTCCTGATAGTACAATTTCCTTACAGTCAATGTCATTTTAACCACCTCCAAATAATTTTCTACCTCATTTCAATCACAGCTTATGTGAAGATGTTTTCCTTAAAATCTGATGAGTAAAAAAAATCACCATTTTTCCATAAGTTATTGCCTCAGTCTTTAGAGGTTAATCACTGTCATGACTGACGCTCAATCATAATTAGAACATCTTTTATCTTAAGTCCTAATTGCCCTGAACAATTTCGACCATTACTGGTTCGATCCATACTTTCTCGGGGTTTAGCACGTGCCTCACTTGGCAACATTATAATTACGTCATATTTCCTTTATCAACATTTCTATTCTTGAGAATTTTGAATATTACCTTTCTCCTTGTAAAACCTCTAAGGTTATCCTTCAATCGTTCCTCCTGTATTCCCTAGATACAGGGCATATCACAATACCATTTACTAATACTAGAACCATTGTCTATATTCTTCTGAAAAATTTCTCCACTGATTCTTAAAGGTTGTTGTTACCTTAACCCTTTCCCAATCATACTGTCAAAACTCATACTGTCCCTATTAAGGGTGACATGCCAACCTTTATGCAGTCCCCTAGGATTCATTTTAAGTTACCAAGGTTCTATCCTTAATTCCACCTTTAAAAGGTACCTGCATCCTTCCATGGATAAATCAAGTCATATATCCTTGATAGATTATCTTATTCATCATTCCCACCTCGATAGTCTATACCTAACTTCATAATAGCATCCTTATTCAAATTGAGGTCAATCCATATGGCCTCCAAAAGATAACAATGGTCATCCGCTTTTCTTTCCTGATTTGGTAATGATAACATGGATGTTCTGGAAGATATTGGTCATGTTCAACGTGAACTTCTTCTTAATAATTCCTTATTTACTTTTGTTGTTTATCTCAAGAGTCACCTCAATGTTGGGATACCTCCCATACCTGGCGTCTCCCTTTTTGGGTAACAAGCCACCGGTCTTACACTTCACATTCTTGAAGGTCACTTCCTTATCCAAATTTTCCAAATTTCTTACTTCCTTGTCTCCTCAGTCTATCCGCGTCTCATTATTTATCCTTTCTCTTATCATTATTTCATAAACCAATCACAATATAAGCATTGATTTCAAACATCCCGTCATTCTGGATTCGTGTCCTCAGAACAAATCTTGACAACTTTTACAACTTAGATTCATAATTTATCATACTTGTCTGCCTTTGTTCTGGCTCTAAAGCTTTTACACTATCTCCTTATCTTTGGGAATTACTTTCCCGAAAACAATTGACTGGACTTAAATCAGTTTATTATAATCTCTTGCTCCGTGCCTTCCTTGGTCTTTCACCAGCGGGTGGTCTATTTCTTAGGAGGGTAAGTGACAAAACAGTCTTTTGTGGTTCGTCAATCATTCAGAATCTCAAATGATTCCTCTATTTCCTTTAGCCAGGCTCTTGCCTCGACTAGGTCAACCTGTTCCTTGGAACTCTGAGAGCTTAGAGACTTACAGGTCCTGAAAGAATTTCCTATCGCATTGTTTCCTCAAGGTGGTGGTTGGGGATAATAGTCTAAGTTCTGTCTAGACAGGTCCATGAATTACCGTATAGGAGTACCGTCTCGGGTCTCCTTTCCTTACTCGACTTTCTGTTTCCTTAGTATGAAATGTTTCATCCTACTCCCCATAATTGGGGTCATCTTTTAATTTAAAATCCTCATTTTCCACTCCATTATGTCATGGGTTCCTTCTATCTTGATGGCGACCTCCCTGACTATCACGTTCAGGGTTTGCTCTAGATCTTATTCCTCAAACTATGGCTCTCATCTAAGTTCTCATCCTTACGCTCTTGAACTTTCAGAACCCAAATTCTATAGGAATATCTCATTATTCCCTTATCATCTTTCTCGGTATTAATCTCATATTTATTTGTTGGCTCTCTGCCTTCATTCATCACCTTTTTCTGGCATAATATACTCTTTTCCAATAATTCGGTCTCTATTGCAATCTCAAACAGCTTTTTGGTATCGGCTCCGGTTACCTTTACTTCTATTTCCATTTTCTCAAAAACTCTTATAAACTCTCTCGAAGACATTATCATCTAGAGTCTATCCTTTTTACCAAGGGCATCAGCCACCACATTGGCTTTCCCCGAATGATAAAGAATCTCATAATCGTAATCCTTGATTAGCTCTAACCACCTCATTTGGCGCATGTTGAGCTCTTTCTGCGTGAAAATGTACTAGAGCACTTATGGCTTAGCTAAATCTCGCACTTCTCTCCATACAAGTAGTGCCTCCAATCTTTAGGGCAAAACTATTGCCACGAGCCCAAGCTCATGGGTGGGGATATCGAATTTTAAATTCCCTTAATTGTCTTGACACAGACGCGATTATCTTGATGTGCTATATAAGAATCACCCTAATTCCTTATGCGAAGCGTCACTTACAAATCACAAAATCTCCTTTTTCCATCCGGCAACGCCAGCATAGGGGCCATTACCAACCTCTGCTTCAGTTCTTGAAAGCTGTTCTCGCATTTCTCTGTCCATTCGAACTTCTCAGTCTTACGAGTAAGCCGCGTTAAAGAGGCTACTATCTTTACAACTTGAACGAACCTCCGGTAGTGACCGGCCAATCCTACCTCTGGTAGTCGACCTAACCATGGTCATCAATTCATCAGTGGTCCTTTATCCAATCTTGTCAGGATCCTCCAAGGGATCCTCCTCAACAACTCTCCATTCTAGGACAACATCCTCAACCGCTACATCCTCAATATCAACATCATCCGGTCCTGCATTAGGACACTCTATCGGATCCACAATCCGATCTCCAATTAGTAATAAAACATCATCGCGCTGTTGCTCCTCAACCTCAGGGTTCGGAGTCCCGCTACCATATACGATAACGAACTACGCTCCTATTACGATATTTATAAGGGTTCCCATAAGGGTTTTAACTGTCAGTACTACGTTAGGTAGCCCGACTATGAACTTGGCAAGAGTTCTTATTATCTTTGTGAACTTATTATCTTAACGTCCCATCATCTCTGAGGTTTATAACGCTTAGCTCTGATACCACTTCTGTAACACCCCCAAATCCGGGGTCGGGGATCCGGGCTGTCAAGATTCCATTTCCCTTAATAACACCCAATCTTAATAATTACTCAACTACTCTGTACTGTGACCCCACAATAAACACACACACCACACGTTTTAGTCTCAGAGATGAACATCCAAAAATAATCACAAGTCGTTTTATTCCACAATTATATGACAATACACCTTAAAAGGTTTTCTGAATAAATTTACATTTCTTTGCCATTATTACAATTCATAAATATACATAAATCTGGTACATCAAAAGTTGAAAGCCTAGCCTATTGGTAGCTCCTACCTCAGCTACAGCGACATCAACGCCTATAGGAAACTGCGGAATGTTTCCTATCCGCTCACGAATTGGGAGCTTGGTCCTGTTCATCTTGTCTATCTGATGTTGTGTGATGAAAGAAGAAAGCAAGGGTGAGCAGCAAGCCCACCAAAATAATATGTATAATGATTAACAATATATGAGCCTACTCATAATACTCATGAAAGTCTTGGTCAAAAGAAATGAACCAAGTTTGATATCTTAATGCGATGAAGTCGCAAAATATTCAGTATATATATATATACTTTTCAAAATATTGGAAGTCCTCTTCCATGCATAATATACACAAAGTCCCAGTGTATAACTGTATAAAAATATCGTTGCAAGGTGATCTCATATATCTAACCTTGTCTCAACGTTTTTCTGAAAATCTTTGTCATGCATAAGATAATCATTTACTAGATTTAAGTTTAAAAGATGAAGTTACCAGATACTCCAATATACTTATATCTTTTCCAAATACTACTTGAACTACCACCGTTCAAGTTATAATTAGTTCAAAAGTTCATCACATAGATGAGACTACAAGACCAGATTTGAATAGATTAAATCTTTTAAAATATCATCAAAATAAAATGAAGTTACGAGATACTTCATTTGATATAAACATCATTTTGAAAACTTGACCCTGCCAACACTCAACAATCGCCCAACCGTAGCCTTTCTATCGAAGTGCTCTGGGTAGTGTTGCAGAAATTATCCAATTGGATGATGAACTCATTACGGGAGTTTGCCGTGCCAGGAAGACCACTTACGATGATCAGTCGTAGTAGTACAACCCCGCCATTTTCTATATGTAGAGGAGAACCTGTCGGATTTACTTGTCAACCGAACACTGAACTCCTAAGGAATGGACCGCCTTAGCGGAACTTCCAGGCCATTTGGGCCAATATAGTAAGGCTGGGCCGGCGCTACTCGGCCACTTACGCCACTCCTAGTTCAGATGAAATCCATGACTCTGAAACGTAAAGCTCGTTCCCCCTTTCCCCAAGTAGAACTTGTTGATACGGCTCCACCAAGAAGTCGTATCTAGTTGGAAAGGAAAACTCACCGATATTTCCCAGGCGATGCCTGTTAATGGATTAACTTGTTCCAAGAATTTTACTTCCCGAGTGTTGGGTAAGTAATCAATTCATTTAACAAAACAGCAACCTTGTTGCGAATATAAAACACACCACAGAGCCGGATCCCTCAGGTTTTGAGCGAGTATTTAAATCCCCTTAAAAGGAAGATCTTAAATATAAAAATGAGTTTTGGGATCCGCTCTATCTTTTAAAAATCATTTTGAAGACTCGAAAACACTTTATAGAGTGTTTGGAGTAAAGCTGATTTAATGAAGTAAATCAGTCCCCAGAATATTTAGAAAATGACTGAATATTATTATTTAAATAATATTCCCATAAAGAATAATCTTTATAAAAATAATTGAAGTAAAAGTATTAAAACTTATACTTGAAACGAGTATTAAATAACCAAAGATATACTTATATGAAAGTACTATCTTTATTTGAATAATCGAAAATAAGTTTGATTATTTACACCTTATTCTTTAATAAAATAAAGAACAAATCTCAGCAAATAATCGGAGTCATAGATCCTCAAATGAATATTCAAAAATATTCATTAAACAATATAAACTGAGTCATAAGCCCTCGAATGAATATTCAAATAATATTCAGATAATAAAATAAAAGGAGTCATAAGTCCTCGAATGAATATTCAAAATAATATTCATTTAATAAAATAAAAGGAGTCATAAGTCCTCGAATGAATATTCAAAATAATATTCATTTAATAAAATAAAAGGAGTCATAAGTCCTTGAATGAATATTCGAAATAATATTCAATAATAAAATAAAGTTAAAGTTATCGAATAAACCTTATTCGATTAATAGTTTTGAAAACTATGACCATATATATATATATATAAGTATATATATATTTATATCCATATATACAAAATCTACTCGGGATCCTCGACTCCCGGTTTTAGAAAATATGTTCACCTTTTATCCCCTATACTAAGGGTATACGCAACTACTTGGTTATTTCTAGCATAGGTATTATGCAACTATAAGCATTGAAATCAACAGATAGATAACCAGATTACGAAACAGACATGCATATATACCATATCAGCATGCTCCAATATATCGCAAAATTTGCTAATAACAATCATGCACTATCACAAGATAATGCATATACATATATTTACATCACAACAACAGTATATCGGGTAGAAAACTTGCCTGAGCGACTAGGGGTTACGAATGGCTCGGGACGAGTCTGGTAACCTATAAACAACAAGTAACTTGGAATTAAACCAAAGTCACTTGTAAATCTATACTCTAACCAACTCAGACTCTAACGCTCGTTTTGCGCTTACTGATTCTCTTAAGTCACTCGAGTACCCTCGGCTCCACCATTTTTAATAATTTAACCTTGAGTTTTAAGGCGATTCCTTGGCGAGTGTCTTACCAACTGCCTAACACTCTTACCATAATTGTTTCATACATTAATTAACCCTTTTTGGTCTTTAACTTATGTTTCAAAGTAAGGCGAGGGGAAAAGTTTCGTTCGCGAAACGCCGTTACTTGAAACGGTCGTTTCTCCTAAACCGTGCATCGGAATCGAACGAACTACATATCAAAACGAAGCTCGTAATATGAACTATCTAAACATGCCAATGGTCAAAATCTAGCAGGGGGTTCTCGGGTCCTAATGTTATGCACAGAAACAGTCTAAAGAAAATCGGACGTTACGACGGCCATGTTTACGCGTTTTCCCAATTTTAAACCATTCAAAACCAACCACAAATCAACCCCAAATCAATCATACAACCAATTTCCCTCCAAACCACATCATAACAGCCCCAACAAATCCACATTAACCATTTATACTTATTCCCCACATGAACTAAAAGCTTTACTTAGGTTCTTCAACTAATTACCTAGATTTACAACTCCAACAATGCAACAAAACCAACTAATCTCTACAAACTCAACCAAACTTCAACCAATCAAGCATCATGCTTCACATATGCTATATCAAACACATTCAATCCTAATTACTCAAAACTAAAGCTAGGGTTTGTAGTTTATACCTTCCTTGGAGAGTGGAGAATCAAGAGAATGGCTTGGAATCACCCTTAAAGTCCTTATCCAAGCTTAATCTAAACAAAACTTCAAGAACACAAATTTTAGTTCTTGAAAAACACTATTCACCATCTTCTTTCATGATTTATAGAAAAAGATTGGCTTGGAATTAGAAGCTTAAACTTATAGGAAGTATGTAACTATCTATGGGGAAGCTTAGATAATTACCTTGCTAAATAGTAAGTGGTGGAGCTTGGATCTTCAATTTTTAAGAAATGGGCCGAGAGCTAGCTTGGGAAGAAAGAGATTTTTGTGTTTTGTTTGATGAAAAATGAAATGATTGGCTTGGTGGATGAGATTTTGATTTGTTTTTAGTTAATTACCTTGTTGCCCTTGAGGTTGTGTGGTTAAAAAGTCACCACATCTCCTTCCTTCCCATGTCATGCTTGTGTCATCCTCATGATATCATCCTCCCCTCCTTGTCCTCTTCTCATTGGTTGGGTGACATCATCCTCTCTAATCCCTTTGATTAACTTCCTAATTATTTGCCTAATGACCGCTGATCTGTTATACGGTTCGCTTAACTTTCGTTTTCGTTTATCGTTTGAGGGATCATACCCGGGATCTTATTACTTAGGTTCCCTTAACCTTTCTCAATATATTGTATTCCTTTTATGATCCTCTCTTATAATCCTTTAATTTAAATCCTTTTTATCCTGTTACCTTATACTCAATTCTTTCCGTATCTATTGGATTTCCGGGAAAAATCAAAGTGTTCGGATTTGGATTCTGACGATCTTTACATACACTTATATCCCATATAAATTACTAATAAAATCTCAGAATATCCATATCAGAACCCCTACATAGTGTGGCATGAAAAGTTTTTTTTTTCATTCAGGAAAAACACTATTCATAAGTGTTTCAAAATTTCCCAAAAATTGGGGTTATTACACTGATACTGATGTATTAAAGAAGTCTATCAGAAGGTGGCCATAATATATTCTGAAGGCTATAAGAGATCTATTCAAAATCTCTGGTACAAAGACTTCTCAGTACAGTCCAATGATTACTGAAGGTGATAGAAGAGAAATTCCTATGCTGAAGAATTCTGCTAAGGTGGAAGTTATTCTGAAAGGAAGATGCTTATGTTATAATGAAAACTCTTCACATCCTAAGGTTATCAGACTTGGTGATGGACTTGAAAGAACATCCATTCAAGCTCTCAGAACAACCATTTATCAAATTGGTGACAATAAAGAAGAAGAACTGATTCAGGTCAAAGCACATTTAGCTGAAGTTCTGAAGAAAGCTGGAGATAATCTGATAAATGATTTTGGTAAGAATCATTATGGATTCGGATTGATTCAGTAATGTTGGTAAAGCTGGATGTTTTGTAAGTTGTAATTAATAGTCTTATTAAACTCTTATTGCATTTGAACTTAAATGTTTTTGACATCATCAAATCTATTAACTTGTATATTCTTGCATAATTTACAAGTTGGGGGAGATTGTTGGATATATTTGAGATGCCATGTATAATATGTTTAATGTTAAGTTTTGAGATCTTAACTAACAGGAAATATCAATACTTACTGGAATCAGGACTTACTGAAAGTTAGGACTTAAGGATATCAGGACTTAGATTATCAGAAGATAATATCAGAAGATGGATATCAGAACTTAAGTACTGGAGGACTAACAGTTAAGGAAGGAAGCTGATTCATAGGAAAGACGATCGAGACTAATACAAGAAAAAGATATGCATGGAAAGAGTTCGAGGACTAGAAGAATTATATAAGATATCTGGTTGATATATTTTAGGAGACAGAATTATATTCCATATCAACTAGAAGTTACTTATAACTATGTCTATATAAACACAGACATAGGTTTACTCTATAAGAGTTACGATCATCGAGAAGATCATATATTGTAACCTAGCAGCTCTCGTGATATTTGTTCATCACTGAGCGAGAACAGTTCCATTATAACAGAGTTTGTTATATCGAATACATCTGTTTTCTGTTACTTGTGCTTTAAATTGATTTGATTGTATTCTACACTGTATTCAACCCCCTTCTACAATGTTATATGACTTAACATTTACTGATTAAACTTTTAATCTTGCAGAAAAATATTGATTAATGTTTCCTGATAAAATAAATACGTGTGAGGTTATACTAATTAATCGGTGAAATTCGTGTCGGACATCCGTTATAAACGGGGACCCGCGAATTTTATCGTTGTCGGCGATGAGCCTCGGCGAGCTGACGGTGGACGGTGATGATTTTTATCTGAGTCCTACGAATAAATTACAAATAAATAAAATTAGTTTGTGAAAATTAATTTTGAAACAAAAAGAAAAATAAAATAAAATATGAATAACAATAATTAATAATTGAATTCGTATCAGTTATTGCGATTGGTGAATTGGGTTATGAATTCGATGATTGTGATGGTTGTAAATTGTGATTGACGTCGAACTGATTCGACGGGAAGGCCGATAAACAAAGGAAACGCTGCCCGATTTTCGGGAAATTAATTCCGAAAATACGGGAACATACCTTAAAATTATCGGAGATGTCGAACGAGGAAATATACTTATATTATATGAACCTAATTATGTGTTATGGCGCGATATTTTATAAATAAACAATTATCTTATTACTTTCAAACCAACGAGTATACATACTTTCTGAAAACAAACACCGAACCAAGTTTCAAAGATGTGAACCATAATTGCTATGTGTATTTCAATAATACATATAAATATAAGTTGGGTTATGAAATCGTATGGGTAGAAGCGATAGTGGTGTTATGTTAAGTGAGACGATTATCTGAATTAGGGTATTTCAACCTTGTATGTCCTAGTCGGAAGACCCGAGGAGTATCATCGAACTAAGAATGATATAGTGGTTAGTCATTGAACTCAGTAAAGTTCCAATCAAAGGACCTAAGCATTGAGATCGTAGCCAGAATATGATAGTGGTCTAAAGATAAAGACAAGCGTTCAAGGCAATCCAAAAGTCAACCAATAATAGTGGTTAAGGCTTATCAAGGCAAGTATTCCTGAACTTTTTTTTAAAATACTGCAAATATCTCTTCATTACTATTCTAAGTTTAGAATAGTAAACTGTTTTATATTTCACTGCAATTACTCTTATTATGCAATTTCCTTTCCTTATTGTTCCTATATTATCGATTGCTCTTTTGAGCAAATACCCATTCTTTCGGGTTATTTGCGAACCCTGAATTGGGATATTTTGAAATCAAAATGATTTGACATCAAAATACTCTACGGGCTGGATGGTTACTGTAAGGGCCAGTGATGAGCTGGATCCTATGGTCCAGGGATGGACCAGACTCTTGGGCGATAGTGCCTTGGTACCAGAATGGATCTAGACGGTTGGGTATATATGTACACTGTATCCTGACTGATCAGCAGGGTATAAGTGTGAACTAGTATCCAGTCTAATTTATTGTTGATCGCCATTAACGGTATTCTCTCTCAAAAGTTTTATGATTCCAAAATCGGAAAAAACCCTGCTTCTGGAGAAGAATTTGGGATCTTGTCACTTTTGGATTTATAATTAAAGGCTGGTGACATCCAATGTCTATTCGCTCAACTCCCTCAAATAAATAGAATTGTTTAAAATTTTTAAAGCTTTTGTCCGAAAATTTTCCTTTGATATTAATGCTTGAAACTCAAACTATATACTTATTGGGTATTTTTGGCTCACTCTTGCTTTGTAAATTCTTATTTCTCCATTGCGAAAGGTGAATAGATTTTGATAGACAATAGAAGTTAGATAAATCTCTGCTGCGAAAGGATGAGGATGTTAGAAAAATAAGACAAGGGCATTAGTACAAAGGTATTCAAACTTGTATTCTAGTTATTGTGAGTTGTAGAAGATTAGATTCTTGTTTCATACCATAACCTGTAAATGATCCAGTTTTAAGGGATTATTTATTTATTACTAAATTTTATGAAATATTGTTTAGTGACATCAAATCTTGACCCCAGATTTGGGTTGTTACAGACGTCATTTAGTAAAACTTTATTGCAGATGATAAAATCTCTTTGATTGTCTAATAAAACCCATACTGATGCGATTATTAATCTCTTCTTTATTCCACCTCCCATTTTCATTTTCTTCCTTCCTTCTCTTTGCTCTATCTTCAATCTTTAGTTCTTGAAATTATTTTTCTCACTTGTCCATACAAATAACTTTTTATTTCTTTTGTCCATTATAAAGGGCATATATATCCAAAGCCTCACACACTTGCAGCAATTCCTGAATTCTACTGGTGTCCTTACTTCCTCCAAATTTTTCATTACTTTGATTTCAGATTTGAATGTCATATCAAAATTTTTACTTAATCTAATTGGAATCGATCTCCATCTAACTGACCATTAATTGGTAAAATTATCCAAATAACTCACTGAATTGATCAATTGCACCAAGTGATGACTAGATAAATGAAATCAAAGACCAATTATATATAGTCGGATTGGATGTAACAACCTCTTTCAAGAACTGAGATCACAATTATTTAGAGTATCAACAAGAATATCAATAACACACGGAAGTATACTTTCTATTTTCAATAGTATGGTTTTCTTTGAAAATTTGGCCAGCATCTCATTTATATTATTGACTACCAGTCGGACTCAAGTCGACACCAACAATCAATCAAACAACAAATAATTAACCCAGAAGTAGACCAATCAACTTCCGCCTTCTAAACTCACCATTTTGCCACCATACATAATACTAATCAGTATAACTTATATCTTTAGTTCAACTTAAGATTATAGCGAATATTTCTTATTATACCATACCTTTTTCTTATATTTCCTGATTATAACAGAACATCACTACTGAGTACAATTACAAATTATTATAAAATTCTTCTAGTTCATGTTTCATTTCAAGCTTTCTCATGAACAATTCGTCTATCCTTGACAACATACACTTGTTCTTATTAATTAACTTGTTCAACTTCTGATAACCAACAGCTGGTCTCAACCAACACTCTTATAATCTTATGAAAGAATTCATTTGGTTTAAAAGCATCATTTTATAAAAATTGTTGCAGTCAAACCACCATACCTTCATTTCCCATTATGTCTTTTTATACTGAACCTTCTTTGTTGACCTAGTTATAAGCATCAAATTTGCCGTAACTTACTTACTTGAGTGGGAAATCCAACCATCCCTTGATGAACACACTCAAAGTTTATTCGTAACTAGCATTTCTTCGATCTTGAATCTTCATGACAAATATCTCCCACATGATTAAAGTATGCTTCATCTTCACAACGTATTAATCGATTATCTAGTTATTATTATAAATTTCTTCATTCGCTTGTGATGTCCAATCAATCATTTGCCTTATCCGATATACGCATATCTACTTTCTTATTTCTCTAGTTAATTTACCTCATACAGTTCGCTAACTACTCCAATTCATGCCAAAATCTCATACTTGTAATGTATCGTGTATACAGATTTTCGCCTCTGACGTGATGTCCTCGCAATAATCCCATTATCGGCATAATAGTTCATCTCTGCATGTAAATGTCCACCATTTATTGGCTTCCAATTATCCATACTCATCATATAACTCCATCTGCTATACAGGTTCCTTTCACTTCCTTTTAAAATATTCAAAGTATAGATCTTACACAAGAAGGAATTTGAGTATATGATTTTGATTGGAAGCTCTTTGTAAGGAATAAGAGTACAAGGAAACAATCGGAAAGATCCATGAATCAAGAAATCATAATTGAAGAGGAAATAATGAATGATGATTTGGATATGAGTGAGACAACCATATTTGTACTTATGATGGCCAGTCTTTCATACTATATGGCATACAGCACATGATTAGGAGGCGTCCTACCAGACTCTTTGTTATGTCGACAAAGTGTCATACCATAACACTGCTTGTCTTAATTAGAAAGCGATATTTTGAAGGACGAATGATTTGAAAAAGATTCAACAATTTTCTCGTCACCTTATAGAGCTGATCATGAAAGAAGTTCATACTTTAATCAAGATTCATAAAAATATTTAGGATTATAGGAAAGAATGATATCTTTGGTCGCCATCCATATTTCATCTATTTACAACTTCAACGTTGATTCGATTAATATATTCCAATCCGAGTCATATGTTAACCTTAAAAAGTTCTCTGACATGCCTTCTTAATCGATCATTAGAATAAATTCCCATGTACTGGGTCTCGTATCTTTCACGTTGCGCTTCCATGTTTATAATTTGACTTTATTTGCAGTCTTACGAGATTTATACTCTTCACTTCAGATTTCACTTGTGCTGCTGATCGTTCAACATATCGCCATTTTTGCTAATAATGTTCTTCCTTTAGGAAATTCTGAAAATTTCTCAATCTTCTTTGATCCTAGTCAGCTTCTTTTAGATCGACGTACCCTTTGAACTTTAATAATCTCAAAAATTAGATGAATAGTTTCTCCGTACATTGGTTCTGTCACATAAACTTATCAAGCAAGATCTGCACTCTTCTGTTAAAAACAATCAAATCTTTTCTGTAATATCGAGTCCACTTGGCCTTCTAAATGAACCATACTAACTTCTAGATATAGTATTTTTCTAGGTAATCCAAATCTTATAACAATCGAGAAACTCAAGTAGTAATTGGATAACCAAGTTTTTTTTAAACTTGTTTTGTTCAGAGGATTTTTAGAAAAAATTTGTTAAGAAAATATCTTTTGAAAATTGGTTTAAAATTTTGAAAATTATACACCTGGTCGTCATTATTATATGAGTTGTTTATCGTCCTTCTTAATAACTATAAGGTATCAAATTAGGGAAACAATCAGGTAAAAGCCCATTCATTTCCATATATTTTCTACTCTTTATTGGGTCCATTTGCCTTCATTGGTTGACCTAAACTCCAGTTACCATTGCATATTATCTTATTCGCAGCTTCATTTCTAACTTTCCATACTGGTAACACTCCCATCATCATCTCTTACGATTACTACGTATAACAATCTATCCAGTAATCATCAGATCTATTTTACAAAACAAGGCTGTTATGGATTAAAACTAATATATATAATTGTTGTGTTTAATAATAAGGAACGTGAGCTTCAAGGCTCGATTTTGACTGCTCTTGTGTTTCGTGACTCAATCTGCCTTAACAAGATGCCTACGTACCTTGCTGATTGCCAAGGATCAAGTCAAAAAACGTAGTTCTGATTGGTGGGGGTGAGACCCCTTATATAGATGTTGGGAGTCCTTGAATTGGACTTGGTATAGGAGACTTGGTGGGCAAGTCTCATAATTAGAATGGACTTTGGAGTCCTAGATAGTAGGAAACTGATTCCTTATCCTTTTAGGTCCCCTTGAGGCTAATCTATAAGGATTTATATCCTTATCGGGACTCTTCTGAATAGCTGATTTTTCCCTTATTAATTAATTACGAAATTAATTAATAATCAGGGCTTTTGGGCCTTCTTTATTCCATCAGGCCTGATCTGGTCCATCAGGCTTAACATTTCTGGTCTGAGTATCATATATCTTTTTATTGGGCCTAGCAGCCCACACCTTGCAGTATTTAATTATACTATCATAATTTATTTATCCCTATCATTTGCCCCCCAACTTTTGGGAAACATTGATTAGGTTTCGCAGAAGTTAAGTCTGTTTATTCCCTTACAGGGTTTCGTTTTCGCGTAAAGTGTGGAGCGACCTACACATTTACAATGAATTTTCCTTTTATTCAGGAATTATCTTAATTTCCAGGAATTTTTCCCTTATTTCCGGGATTTTTTCCTAATTTTCTGGATTTTTCCCTTAATTTCTGGATTTTTCCCTAATTTTCTGGGATTTTTCCTTAATTTCTGGATTTTCCCCTAATTTTCTGGGATTTTTCCTTTAATTTAAGGATTTTCCCTAATTTAATAGGAATTTTTCCTTAATTTCTGGATTTTTCCCTTAATTTTCTGGATTTTTCCCTAATTTTCTGGGATTTTTCCTTAATTTCTGAATTTTTCAGATTTCCAGCCCTTTTTCGACCAGGATCCTAGTCGAAATTTCGACCTGGATCCTAGTCGAAATAGGGGTCAGCCTTGCCATCCTGGTCGAAGGAATTCGACTAGGATCCACGACCTGGAATTCGACCAGGATCCTAGTCGAAATTTCGACCTGGATCTAGGACCTGGAATTCGACCAGGATCCTAGTCGAAAATTCGACCTGGATCTAGGTCGAAAATTCCCCCACCCTTTTTTTTTGCAGCTTCTGGTCATGAGCCTATCGACTAGGATTTCGACTAGGATTCTAGTCGATATTTCGACCTGAATCCTGTTCGAAAATTCTTTGGTTTTCTTGCTTCCTAGTCAAAGGATTTAGACTAGGATCCACAACCTGGAATTCGACCAGGATCCTAGTTGAGCTTCGACCTGGGTTTTTAATCCTTATTCTTGAAAGATGCTTGGCTAATTCGACCTCATTCCTAGTCGAGGTTTCGACCTCAATTCAGTCCTATTTTTTCCGTTGTTTTCGTGTATCTAGTCGACAAATTTCGGGCAGGATTCACGACCTGGAATTCGACCTGAATCCTGGTCTTTTTTATCCGTTATTTTCGGGTGCCTGCTCGAAAGTTTTCGAGCAGGATTCACGACCTGGAATTCGACTTGAATCCTGGTCTTCCACTAGCCTTCTTTATTTGGCTTTAATTTAAGGTATTGTATTTTCCAAATCCTAATTGGATTTGGGCCTGGCCTTCTTTATTGGGCCTTATTGAGTTTTTCCAAATCTTACTGGGCCTCCTTTATTGGGCTTCTCAAAACTTACTGGGCCTCCTTTATTGGGCTTCTCAAAACTTACTGGGCCTCCTTTATTGGGCTTAATATTGATCTGTTTAGAATCCTCTAGAATCCTTGGAATATTCTGGAATGTTCCTTTTTCTGGGCTTTTTTCCCATGGGCCTTTGTCCTTAATGGGCTTTCGTCCCTTCAACTTCCTTTTCCTCTTATATAAAGAACTGAGGAGAGGCTACTACTTCTTACCGTCTCATTTCTAAGTTTTCTTTTTTCTCCTCCTGCTAAGATTCTCAGAGCAATAACAGCAAGTCGGAGCTCAAGGCCTTTTTCAGGAGTGCTTCTTCAGGTAAAATTCCTCCCTTTGCTTTTCATGTCTATTTTTCCATTGTGTGCCGTTTTAAGATAGCTTGTTTACGTGCCCCTTTCTTTTTTCAGATGGCTGACAAAAAAATGACTCGCTTGGCCAAGATGAACGTGGCTAGAAAGTCCAACGAATTTCCTATTCGATCGAGGTATACTTCCTTAATCGACATGATCAACACTCGAGGGGACGAGTACTCGTCTGATGCGCATCTGGACGCGCACGATCATATTAGTGCTTTACGGGATCCCAAGGAGCTGGAAAAGTTGAGCAGCTGCTTCAAAATCAAGGAGCCTTTTAAGCTGGTTCTTGCGGGTCCGGCCGACAGAGCCTGTCAGTGGAAGAAGGACACGCTATGCGTCTATAGGGATACTCTAAGGGCAGGTATCAGACTCCCTTTTCATCCATTCATTCCTTTGCTACTGGTTGATGTGGGCATCAGCCCTTGCCAACTTCCCCCTAATTCTTGGAGGCTGATTCTGTGCTATCTATTGCAATGCGTCAAGCACAATGTCCCCACATCTGTTGCTGTCTTCAGAAAGATTTTGCAGTTCAAGAATAGCCCTAATAAAAGTCCGGGTTGGGTTTCTATAAATCAGCGCCCCACTATCCCTCATATCGTGAATGGGAAGTCCATCCCTGACAACAACTTGGGGTGGAAGAAAGATTTTTTGTTCATTGTTTGGGAAGGTGGAGATTGGGGCTCCCTGTTTCGATCATCCTTTGGGCTGGCCGTGGATGGGAGCCCAAATGATATAACTTTGTCTGAGGAGGAGGCTAGAGCTTTCAACCTCCTTACACAAGACAACGGTACTTCCCATTCTTGGGACCTTATCCGGGAGACCGTCCTGGTAGAACGCGGCCTCTCGCCCGTTCATAAGAAAAGTAAGTTCCCTTTCTTACCTCCTTTATTTCTTTCATTTTTTATTCCATTGATCTTCAACTGACTTCGTCTGTTGCAGTGGCTGAGAAGATTGAGGAGGCTACTAAGCCTAAGGACCTGGAGACAACCAGGATGAAGAGGGCTGGGAAGGTCTTTAAAGACCCTCGACTTGGTGACCGCTTCCCTGAGTTCCTCCTTCAGGCAACGGAGCCAAGCGAGGAAGGCCCCAGCCAAGTTTTGCGCACCAAACAGAGGCCAGGGACCTATTTTCAACCTGCTTGGGGGATCCGGGGCAAGGACTCAATCGTGGGCAGCACGGCGCTATCCAAGGAATGGTCTAAGCATTACATCTCCCCGGTGGACTATCAAGATTTTGTCCTTCAACAGGACTTAGAGGGGAATGAGCTATTTGGAGCCCATGATCTGGTGACGGTACATCCTTTACCTATGCCCTTCATACTTATCTTTCCATGTTTCTTTTCTAAACTTTTGTTGTTTCTCTTGCAGGCTAACGCCCATTTCCAAGCGGCAATTCACCAAGCTAAGGCTTGGAAGGTTGGCCTGGAAGATGCCAACAAGAAGTTGGAGGAGGCCAACCAAAAAATAGAGGCCCTTGAAGCTCAACTGGCCTCTTCCACTTCTGACCTGGAAATGGCCCGGGCCGAAAATGTCATTCTGAAGGCGCAGAAGGACAAAGCTTTTGATGGCTGGATGGACACCCAGGAATTCAAAGACTTGATGGTGGAGCATGATGCCCTTCTTCACCCAGTTAGCTACAAAGAGGGCTGGGACGCTGTTGTGGAGGCCATCCAGGATGATTTTCCAGAGGTCCTCGAGCAGTCCTCCTTTCCTTGCCCTGTGCGAGTTCTAGAGCTTGGAGGTGTTACTGAGAAGCTTGCTGATATGATCAAGGACGGAGAGGAGGAAGATTCTTCCGAAGAGGAGCTTGAGCCTGTCACTAAGAAGGCCAGGGTGGAAGAGCCTCCAAGAGCAGCGCCTCAACAGCCAGCATCTCCCGCAGAGGGAACCTCTACAGGGACTTCGGAGGGGACGACCGAGACATCCGAAGGAATGACTGAGACATCCGAGGAGACTTCGGATAGTGGTTCCGAGGAATCTCAGCCTTCCAAGGCCTAAGTTTTTTTGTATATCTTCTTTTTGAACTTCATTCATATCAGAACTTGTTACCCTTCGGGGTTATATTTCATATGTTGCTTTTCTTGCCTCTTTCTATTTTAACTTTACAATCTTAATATGCATTTGAACTTTAAACATTCTTAGATTGAAATAATTTCAAACTCTTTAATATGAAGTCTGGTTTTCCAAAACCTTACACAGCATGGGTTTGACCCTAATCAACAATAACTAGACAATGTACATTCTACTGGAATATAAAATCCTACGCAAGCAAAGCTTCAAGGTGCTTTTAAACCTACTTGTCACAATGACAAGTGAGAATCGTACTTCGCCTATCATACACGTAGTAAACCTTCAGGTTTTGTGCGTGCCAGGTTCTCGGGACTTCAAAACCATCCATAGTCTCCAGCTTGTAGGTTCCTCTACCCTGAACGCTCTTGACTCTGTACGGCCCTTCCCAATTTGGGGCAAACTTTCCTTTATGTCCGACACCAGAAGCCTCTATTTTTCTCAAGACTAGGTCACCTTGTTTGAAAAACCCGTCTTTAACCCTTAGGTTGTAGTAGAATGAAGCCTTTTTCTGATATTCTACTATCTTTGCATGTGCTTTATCTCGCACTTCATCGATTAAATCCAGGGCTAACCTCTGCCCTTCCTCATTTTCTTCTGCATTGAAAGCCTGAATCCTTGGAGAGGAATGTGATATCTCTACTGGAACTACTGCTTCTGCCCCATATACTAACATGAAGGGAGTTGCTCCTGTCGTGACTCTACAGGTAGTCCTGTAGGCCCATAATATTGGAAGTATTTCATCCACCCAATTATTTCTTGACTTCTCGATCCTTTTCTTTAGTCCATCCAGGATTATCCGATTTGCTACCTCTGCTTGCCCATTGGCTTGCGGGTGAGCCACAGAGGTGAATCGTAACTCAATTTCATTTTCTTCACAATACTTCTTAAATTCCTCATTGTTGAATTGTGTTCCATTGTCAGTGACGAGGATACGGGGAATTCCATATCGGCACATAATATTTTCCCACAGGAATTGTGCAACCTGCTTAGTTGTGATTTTGGCCAAGGGCTTGGCTTCAATCCACTTGGTGAAATAATCAATGGCTACAATCAGAAACTTCCTTTGTGCGGTGGCCATGGGAAAAGGCCCCAAAATATCCATTCCCCACATAGCAAAAGGAATGGGCGAGTTGATAGAGGTCAGCATCTCGGGGGGTTGTCTAACAATAGGTGCATGCTTTTGACAGCGGTCACATTTCTTCACGTATTCTTTGGCATCAGCCATCATTTCTGGCCAATAAAAACCTAAACGAGTTATCTTATGAGCCAAGGCCCTGCCCCCCAAGTGTTGTCCACAAATACCTTCATGCACTTCTTCAAGAGCCAAGCGTGCCTCATCAGGCCTGAGACACCTCAAGTAGGGAACCACGAAGGATCTTTTGTAAAGAATCCCATCTATCAAAGAGTACCTTAGTGCCCGAACAATTAACTTCCGTGCTTCAGTTGCATCGCTTGGCAACCAACCGGTTTGAATATGAGCCTTAATGGGATCAATCCAGGATGTCCTCAGGCCTATAGGAGCCACAAGCTTAACATCTATGCTTCATGTTTTCAAAATACGGAAGTACACACTTCCTGAACTTTCTTCTATTTCAGATGAAGCAAACTTTGATAGCGCATCTTGTAACACCCCCAAATCCGGGGTCGGGGATCCGGGTTGTCACGAGTTCCATTTCCCTTAACAACACCCAATCTTAATAAATAATCAACTACTCTGTACTGTGACCCCACAATAAACACACACACCACAAGTTATAGTCTCAGAGATGAATATCCAAAAATAATCACAAGTCGTTTTATTCCACAATTATATGCCAATACACCTTAAACAGGTTTCTGAATAAATTTACATTTCTTTGCCATTATTACAATTCATAAATATACATAATCTGATACATCAAAAGTTGAAAGCCTAGCCTATTGGTAGTTCCTACCTCAGCTATGGCGGCATCAGTGCTTCTAGAAAACTGCGGAACGTCTCCTAACCTCTTGCGAATCGGGAGCTTGGTCCGGTTCATCTTGTCTATCTGATGTTGTGTGATGAAAGAAGAAAGCAAGGGTGAGCAGCAAGCCCACCAAAATAATATGTATAATGATTAATAGTATATGAGCCTTCTCTTAGTACTCATGAAAGTCTTGGTCAAAAGAAATGAACCAAGTTGATATCTTAATGCGATGAAGTCGCAAAATATTCAGTATATATATATACATATATACTTTTCAAAATCTTGGAAGTCCTCTTCCATGCATAATATACACAAAGTCCTAGTGTATAACTGTATAAAAAAAATATCGTTGCAAGGTGATCTCATATATCTAACCTTGTCTCAACGTTTTTCTGAAAATCTTTGTCATACATAAGACAATTATTAATTAGATATAAGTTTAAAAGATGAAGTTACCAAATACTCCAATATACTTATATCTTTTCCAAATACTACTTGAACTACCACCGTTCAAGTTATAATTAATTTCAAAAGTTCATCACATAGATGAGACTATAAGACAAGATTTGAATAGATTAAATTTTTAAAATATTATCAAAATAAAATGAAGTTACGAGATACTTCATTTGATGTAAACATCATTTTGAAAACTTGACCCTGCCAACACCCAACAATCGCCCAACCGTAGCCTTTCTATCGAAGTGCTCTGGGTAGTGTTGCAGAAATTATCCAATTGGATGATGAACTCATTACGGGAGTTTGCCGCGCCAGGAAGACCACTTACGATGATCAGTCGTAGTAGTACAACCCCACCATTTTCTACATGTAGAGGAGAACCTGTCGGATTTACTTGTCAACCGAACACTGAACTCCTAAGGAATGGACCGCCTTAGCGGAACTTCCAGGCCATTTGGGCCAATATAATAAGGCTGGGCCGGCGCTACTCGGCCACTTACGCCACTCCTAGTTCAGATGAAATCCATGACTCTGAAACGTAAAGCTCGTCCCCACTTTCCCCAAGTAGAAACTTGTTGATACGGCTCCACCAAGAAGTCGTATCTATTTGGAAAGGAGAACTCACTGATATTTCCCAGGCGATGCCTGTTAATGGATTAACTTGTTCCAAGAATTTTACTTCCCGAGTGTTGGGTAAGTAATCAATTCATTTATCAAAACAGCAACCTTGTTGCGAATATAAAACACACCACAGAGCCGGATCCCTCAGGTTTTGAGCGAGTATTTAAATCCCCATGAAAAGGAAGATCTTAAATATAAAAATGAGTTTTGGGATCCGCTCTAACTTTTAAAAATCATTTTGAAGACTCGAAAACACTTTATAGAGTGTTTGGAGTAAAGCTGATTTAATGAAGTAAATCAGTCCCCAGAATATTTAGAAAATAACTGAATATTATTATTTAAATAATATTCCCATAAAGAATAATCTTTATAAAAATAATTGAAGTAGAAGTATTAAAACTTATACTTGAAATGGATATCAAATAACCAAAGATATACTTATATGAAAGTACTATCTTTATTTGAATAATCAAAAATAAGTTTGATTATTGACACCTTATTCTTTAATAAAATAAAGAATATATCTCAGCAAATAATCGGAGTCATAGATCCTCAAATGAATATTCAAATAATATTCAATAAATAAAATAAGCTGAGTCATAAGCCCTCGAATGAATATTCGAAATAATATTCAATAAATAAATAAGCTGAGTCATAAGCCCTCGAATGAATATTCGAAATAATATTCAATAAATAAATATAAAGGAGTCATAAGTCCTCGAATGAATATTATAAATAATATTCATTAAATAAAATAATGGAGTCACACATCCTCAAATGAATATCCAAGTAATATTCAATAAATAATATAAAGGAGTCATAAGTCCTCGAATGAATATTCAAGATAATAATCATTAATAAAATCAAGTTATCGAATAAACCTTATTCGATTAATAGTTTTGAAAACTATAACTATATATATATATAAATATATATATATAAAATCTACTCGGGATCCTCGACTCCCGGTTTTAGAAAATGTTTTCACCTTTGGGTCCCTATACTAAGGGTATATGCAAATTACCGCTATTCTCTAGCATAGGTATTATCAACTGAACCAACAGATATATATGGCAAGAATATGAAACAGGCATGCATATATATACCATAGCAGCATGCTTCAATATATTGCAACATTTGCTAATATAAACATCATGCATCTATCGCAAGATAATGCATATACATATATATATCACAACAACAGTATAACGGGTAGAAAACTTGCCTGAGCGACTGGGGGTTACGAATGGCTCGGGACGAGTCTGGTAACCTATAAACAACAAGTAAGTTGGAATTAAACCAAAGTCACTTGTAAATCTATACTTTAACTAACTTAGACTCTAACGCTTATTTTGCGCTTACTGATTCTCTTAAGTCACTCGAGTACCCTCGGCTCCACCATTTTTAATAATTTAACCTTTATGAGTTTTAAGGCGATTCCTTCGCGAGTATCTTACCAACTTCCTAACACACTTACCATAAATGTTTCATACATTAATTAACCCTTTTTGGTCTTTAACCTATGTTTCAAAGTAAGGCAAGGGGAAAAGTTTCGTTCGCGAAACGCCGTTACCTGAAATGGTCGTTTCTCCTAAACCGTGCATCGGAATCGAACGAACTACATATCAAAACGAAGCTCGTAATATGAACTATCTAAACATGGCAATGGTAAAAATCTAGCAGGGGGTTCTCGGGTCCTAATGTTATGCACAAAAACAGTCTAAAGAAAATCGGACATTACGACGGCTATGTTTACGCGATTACCAATGTTTAAACTACTCCAATTAACCACCAACCAACTCATAACCATCAATACAACAAAACTTCACCTAAACCATACCACATCAGTCCATAATCTCCAAGGTTTTCAACTCAAACAACCACAATCAAGACCTATGAACTATAATCAAGCTTCAATTACCAAAACACTTCCAAATCAAACCAAACTACTAATAATCACAATCCATGCTTCTCATTTCACAACACCAACCATTAAAATTACTAACAAATAAAGTAAAGGCTAGGGTTTGAATTTTATACCTTCCTTGGGAGGTGTTAAGTTGCTAGGAAGCCTTAAGGAGCCTCC
This sequence comes from Apium graveolens, assembly GCF_009905375.1. Taxonomy (NCBI): domain Eukaryota; kingdom Viridiplantae; phylum Streptophyta; class Magnoliopsida; order Apiales; family Apiaceae; genus Apium; species Apium graveolens. Next base: position 175,501,470 of record NC_133651.1, read on the forward strand.
TACAAGCTTGATCTTTCCAAAGAAATCAAGAACACAAAGTTAGGCTTTGAAGTTTCTAAAAGTCCGATTTAAAGAACTGTAAAAATGAGGGTCTTACCATGATTATTTGGACGAGACTTGTGAACAAGAGTTGTAGGCCATCTCAATACCTTTCCAATGAGCTATAGAACACAATATTTGAGTGAGAAATGAAGGAGATACAGCAGTTTTAGTGTTCTGGTTCTGTTTTGGCCGAGAGCATGAAGAACAATGCCTTGGTTTCTTTTTGATTTTGATGAAAAATGATTTGCTTGGCTTGGTTGGTTTGATTTTTGTGTTTGTTTTAGTCAATTACCTTGTTGCCCTTGAATTTGTGTGGTTCTCATTCAACCACACCTCCTTCCTTCCCATGTCATGCTTGTGTCATCCTCATGATGTCATCCTCCCCTCCTTATCCTCTTTCTATTTGTTGGGTGACATCATCCTCTCTAATCCCTTTGATTAACTTCCTAATTGTTTGCCTAATGACCGCTGATCTGTTATACTGTTCGCTTAACTTTCGTTTTCTTTTATCGTTTGAGGGATCATACCCGGGATCTTATTACTTAGGTTCCCTTAACCTTCCTCAATACATTATATTCCTTTTTATGATCCTCTATTATAATCCTTTAATTTAAATCCTTTTATCCTGTTACCTTATACTCAATTCTTTCCGTATCTATTGGATTTCCGGGAAAAATCAAAGTGTTCGGATTTGGATTCTGACGATCTTTACATACACTTATATCCCATATAAAGTACTAATAAAATCTCAGAATATCCATATCAGAACCCCTACATAGTGTGGCATGAAAAGTTTTCTCATTCAGCAAAAACACTATTCATAAGGGTTTCAAAAATTTCCAAAAATTGGGGTTATTACAGTCTCCCCTCCTTAAAAGGATTCCGTCCCGGAATCAGATAGAAATGAATAGGGATACTTTCTTAGTATTGCACTTTCTAACTCTCAAGTCAATTTTCCCACATTGTGGTTCTACCATCAAACTCTGACTAGTTTGATAACCCTTCTCCTAAGCACTTGTCCCTTTTCGATCTATAACCCTTTCTGGTTGCTCCCTATAGGTTATGTCTGGTCGCATGCCTATGCGCTCATATGCCCCTATTTATCTGGCATCCGAATTACATTTTCTTAACATTGATACGTGGAACACATTATGAACTTGCTACATATTCGGGGGTAGGGCTAGCTCATATGCTATCTTCCCAATATGTCTTAATATATCCAAGGGTCCAACAATTCGTGGACTTAACTTCCCTTTCTTTCCGAACCTCATCCTTCCTTTCCAAGGAAATACCTATAACAACACTAGGTCCCCCACTTCCTATTCCTTGTCCTTTCATGTCAAATCAACATACTTCGTGTTCCTATCTTGGGCTACTACCAGCCGTTCTCTGATTAGATCTATTATATCCTTGGTCCTTTGGACCACTACTGGTCTGAGCATCTTGCGCTCTACAACTTCATCCTAACATAAGGGAGATCGACATTATCTTCCCTCAAGGATCTCATAAGGTGACATCTCGATAATGACATATGATCTATTGTCGTGATATAACTAAATCCGCGTTAAGTGATCATTCCAAATTCTTTCAAGTCTATTGCACAGACTCTCATTATAGCATTTAGCATTAGAGCTTTTGCTTCTCAATACCCATTCTTTTCTAGTTCGTAATCGCTACAACCTTTCGTTCCTAATATTATACTAGTTATACTTTTGCTCGTTAGCGTTCTATAACCTTTTAATAACCACTTCAACCTTAGTATCACGAATGTGTTTCCATTTCGAATACTACCACAACTTTATTACTCCTTTTTTCTGCTGTTTCTATTTCCCAAAGTTTGATCAATCATATAGAAGTAAAGGAATTTGTTGAGAGATCACTATGATCATGAACACTTGTTATATTGCATAGTTAGTACAGAAGGTGGCCAGCCTTTAGTACTTGACAAGCAACTAAACAATAGATGGTATCCTACTAGGCTTCTATCACAAAGATAGATAGTCATTCGGCAATACCTCCCCTTCTGGAAGGGTTGTTCTTCTCAGCTTACTTGAAATGAAAACAAGAGAAAAGAACGAACTGAAGAGAATTGTATATATGTAAAAAAATATTGCCATAAAATATCTGGCTTGGAATCTACCTCTGAACTATAGAGGTTTGTCATAGGAGAACAAAACATATATGTATTTATATCAACATAAAGTATTATAGCATCGTATTTTACATGCCTAAATATTTTCGCTATCCCGTCCATCATTCTATGGACCCATGCTCTTCCTCGAGCTTATACACAATCACCTTTGAAACTCCCTCGACATTGAAAATCGAATCTGGAATCTCATTCTAGACATCATCGTTACTAGAATTCTATGCTTGCATCGCAACCTTCCTCGTATAGTCATGCGACCCTCAATTGATAAGGATGAATAAATATTCAATAGGTAGATAATCTACTTAATTAGTCTATTCAATGATAACTTATACATCACCACGACCCGATTAGTGGTACTTAATCTCAACATCCATTCCAATACAACTCTCATGGTTGTAACCAGCTCATTACTCGCAGAATCATTGTTGCATTACTATGGTCCACCACTGACCTACTGTAGTCATTAATTTTCCTTGAAGTCTTAATAGCTAACCATACGGAGTCCATACATATCGTATCGAATTCTTCTAAGGAGGTAACATAATCACCATTCATGATTCATGAAGAACACTCCTGATCCTGACATACATACATGACATGAAGCAAATAAAATTGCAGAAGAGTTTCGCTCAAAGCAACGATAGCGTTAATACCATTCGTAATCATATGCCTTCAATAGAAGACTTAACTCAAAGGTTTGTTTAGTCCTTTTTGAAACATGGTCCTGGCTTATCTCAAGATAGGACCTTCTAAGATAGATAGCCCGTTCATGGCGATTACACGAATTAAACCTTTACCAACTACTATTACGGTCGGGTATTGCACAGTCATCAGAAGGAATGTCAATCTTCCAAACCATAATACAACCTTCACAGCTTTAACCATCATCACTGTATTCTTTTGGCACAGGCGCCTATAATTATCCTCTTACCTTTAAAGTGTCGGCCACCTCTTTGGCCTTTCCTGATAGTACAATTTCCTTACAGTCAATGTCATTTTAACCACCTCCAAATAATTTTCTACCTCATTTCAATCACAGCTTATGTGAAGATGTTTTCCTTAAAATCTGATGAGAAAAAAAAATCACCATTTTTTTCCATAAGTTATTGCCTCAATCTTTAGAGGCTAATCACTGTCAAGACTGACTCTTAATCATACTTAGAACATCTTTTATCTTAAGTCCTAATTGCCCTGAACAATTTCGACCATTACTGGTTCGATCCATACTTTCTCGTGGTTTAACACGTGCCCCACTTGGCAACATTATAGTTACGTCATATTTCCTTTATCAACATTTCTATTCTTGAGAATTTTGAATATTACCTTTCTCCTTGTAAAACCTTTAAGGTTATCCTTCAATCGTTCCTCCTGTATTCCCTAGATACAGGGCATATCAAGATACCATTTATTAATACCAGAACCATTGTCTATATACTTCTGAAAAATTTCTCCACTGATTCTTAAAGGTTGTTATTACCTTAATCCTTTCCAATTCATCCTGTCAAAACTCATACTGTCCCTATTAAGGGTGAAATGCCAACCTTTATGCATTCCCCTAGGATTCATTTTAAGTTACCGATGTTCTATTCTTAATTCCACCTTTAAAAAGGTACATGCATCCTTCCATGGATAAATCAAGTCATATATCCTTGATAGATTATCTTATTCATCATTCCCACCTCGATAGTCTATACCTAACTTCATAATAGCATCCTTATTCAAATTGAGGTCAATCCATATGGCCTCCAAAAGATAACAATGGTCATCCACTTTTCTTTCCTGATTTGGTAATGATAACATGGATGTTCTGGAAGATATTGGTCATGTTCAACGTGAACCTCTTCTTAATAATTCTTTATTTACTTTTGTTGTTTATCTCGACAGTCATCTCAATGTTGGGATATCTCTCATACCTGGCGTCTCCCTTTCTGGGTATCGAGCCACCGGTCTTATATTTCACATTATTGAAGGTCACTTCCTTCATCCAATTTTTCCTGATTTCTTACTTTCTTGTCTCCTCAGTCTATCCGTGTCTCAATATTTATCCTTCGAACTATCTCAAGGTTTCCTCGAATCCTCCCAACTTAAAGGGGGTACAATATATGTATCTCTTATGCCTTCAACCATCAATTTTAACTCATGGTGGATCATCATCATCCTGACGATTACATACTTTTCTATTTCTATTGCTATGAGTCTTTAGGGTTTCCTCATACCCAACTCCCTTATCATTCCTCAAACTCTATTGCCTTTATATTCCTTTCCACTTCAGTTTCTTTTTTTTTATTTTCCTTTCTCTTATCATTATTTCACAAACCAATCACAATATAAGCATTGATTTCAAACATCCCGTCATTCTGGATTCGTGTCCTCAGAACGAATCTTGACAACTTTTACAACTTAGATTCATAATTTATCATACTTGTCTGCCTTTGTTCTGGCTCTAAAGCTTTTACACTATCTCCTTATCTTTGGGAATTACTTTCCCGAAAACAATTGACTGGACTTAAATCAGTTTATTATAATCTCTTGCTCCGTGCCTTTCTTGGTCTTTCACCAGCGGGTGGTCTCTCTCTTAGGAGGGTAAGTGACAAAAACAGTCCTTTTGAGATTCGTCAATCATTTAGAATCTCAAATGATTCCTATATTTCCTTTAGCCAGGCTCTTGCCTCGATTGGGTCAACCTGTTCCTTGGAACTCTGAGAGCTTAGAGACTTACAGGTCCTGAAAGAATTTCCTATCGCATTGTTTCCTCAAGGTGGTGGTTGGGGATAATAGTCTAAGTTCTGTCTAGACAGGTCCATGAATTGTCGTATAGGAGTACCGTCTCGGGTCTCCTTTCCTTACTCGACTTTCTATTTCCTTAGTATAAAATGTTACATCCTACTCCCCATAATTGGGGTCATCTTTTAATTTAAAATCCTCATTTTCCACTCCGATATGTCATGGGTTCCTTCTATCTTGATGGCGACCTCCCTGACTATCACGTTCAGGGTTTGCTCTAACTCTTATTCGTCAAACTAGCTTTCATCTAAGATTTCATCTTTAAGCTCTTAAACATTTGGAACCCAAATTCTATAGGAATACCTCATTATTCCCTTCTAGGACAACATCCTCAACCGCTACATCCTCAATATCAACATCATCCGGTCCTGCATTAGGACACTCTATCGGATCCACAATCCGATCTCCAATTACTAATAAAACATCATCGCGTTGTTGCTCCTCAACCTCAGGGTTCGGAGTTCCGCTACCATATACGATAACGAACTACGCTCCTATCACGATATTTATAAGGGTTTCCATAAGGGTTTTAACTGTCAGTACTACGTTAGGTAGTCCGACTATGAACTTGGCAAGAGTTCTTATTATCTTAGTGAACTTATTATCTTAACGTCCCATCATCTCTGAGGTTTATAACGCTTAGCTCTGATACCATTTCTGTAACACCCCCAAATCCGGGGTCGGGGATCCGGGTTGTCACGAGTTCCATTTCCCTTAACAACACCCAATCTTAATAAATAATCAACTACTCTGTACTGTGACCCCACAATAAACACACACACCACAAGTTATAGTCTCAGAGATGAATATCCAAAAATAATCACAAGTCGTTTTATTCCACAATTATATGCCAATACACCTTAAACAGGTTTCTGAATAAATTTACATTTCTTTGCCATTATTACAATTCATAAATATACATAATCTGATACATCAAAAGTTGAAAGCCTAGCCTATTGGTAGTTCCTACCTCAGCTATGGCGGCATCAGTGCTTCTAGAAAACTGCAGAACGTCTCCTAACCTCTTGCGAATCGGGAGCTTGGTCCGGTTCATCTTGTCTATCTGATGTTGTGTGATGAAAGAAGAAAGCAAGGGTGAGCAGCAAGCCCACCAAAATAATATGTATAATGATTAATAGTATATGAGCCTTCTCTTAGTACTCATGAAAGTCTTGGTCAAAAGAAATGAACCAAGTTGATATCTTAATGCGATGAAGTCGCAAAATATTCAGTATATATATATACATATATACTTTTCAAAATCTTGGAAGTCCTCTTCCATGCATAATATACACAAAGTCCTAGTGTATAACTGTATAAAAAAAATATCGTTGCAAGGTGATCTCATATATCTAACCTTGTCTCAACGTTTTTCTGAAAATCTTTGTCATACATAAGACAATTATTAATTAGATATAAGTTTAAAAGATGAAGTTACCAGATACTCCAATATACTTATATCTTTTCCAAATACTACTTGAACTACCACCGTTCAAGTTATAATTAATTTCAAAAGTTCATCACATAGATGAGACTATAAGACAAGATTTGAATAGATTAAATTTTTAAAATATTATCAAAATAAAATGAAGTTACGAGATACTTCATTTGATGTAAACATCATTTTGAAAACTTGACCCTGCCAACACCCAACAATCGCCCAACCGTAGCCTTTATATCGAAGTGCTCTGGGTAGTGTTGCAGAAATTATCCAATTGGATGATGAACTCATTACGGGAGTTTGCCGCGCCAGGAAGACCACTTACGATGATCAGTCGTAGTAGTACAACCCCACCATTTTCTACATGTAGAGGAGAACCTGTCGGATTTACTTGTCAACCGAACACTGAACTCCTAAGGAATGGACCGCCTTAGCGGAACTTCCAGGCCATTTGGGCCAATATAATAAGGCTGGGCCGGCGCTACTCGGCCACTTACGCCACTCCTAGTTCAGATGAAATCCATGACTCTGAAACGTAAAGCTCGTCCCCACTTTCCCCAAGTAGAAACTTGTTGATACGGCTCCACCAAGAAGTCGTATCTATTTGGAAAGGAGAACTCACTGATATTTCCCAGGCGATGCCTGTTAATGGATTAACTTGTTCCAAGAATTTTACTTCCCGAGTGTTGGGTAAGTAATCAATTCATTTATCAAAACAGCAACCTTGTTGCGAATATAAAACACACCACAGAGCCGGATCCCTCAGGTTTTGAGCGAGTATTTAAATCCCCATGAAAAGGAAGATCTTAAATATAAAAATGAGTTTTGGGATCCGCTCTAACTTTTAAAAATCATTTTGAAGACTCGAAAACACTTTATAGAGTGTTTGGAGTAAAGCTGATTTAATGAAGTAAATCAGTCCCCAGAATATTTAGAAAATAACTGAATATTATTATTTAAATAATATTCCCATAAAGAATAATCTTTATAAAAATAATTGAAGTAGAAGTATTAAAACTTATACTTGAAATGGATATCAAATAACCAAAGATATACTTATATGAAAGTACTATCTTTATTTGAATAATCAAAAATAAGTTTGATTATTGACACCTTATTCTTTAATAAAATAAAGAATATATCTCAGCAAATAATCGGAGTCATAGATCCTCAAATGAATATTCAAATAATATTCAATAAATAAAATAAGCTGAGTCATAAGCCCTCGAATGAATATTCGAAATAATATTCAATAAATAAATAAGCTGAGTCATAAGCCCTCGAATGAATATTCGAAATAATATTCAATAAATAAATATAAAGGAGTCATAAGTCCTCGAATGAATATTATAAATAATATTCATTAAATAAAATAATGGAGTCACACATCCTCAAATGAATATCCAAGTAATATTCAATAAATAATATAAAGGAGTCATAAGTCCTCGAATGAATATTCAAGATAATAATCATTAATAAAATCAAGTTATCGAATAAACCTTATTCGATTAATAGTTTTGAAAACTATAACTATATATATATATATAAATATATATATATAAAATCTACTCGGGATCCTCGACTCCCGGTTTTAGAAAATGTTTTCACCTTTGGGTCCCTATACTAAGGGTATATGCAAATTACCGCTATTCTCTAGCATAGGTATTATCAACTGAACCAACAGATATATATGGCAAGAATATGAAACAGGCATGCATATATATACCATAGCAGCATGCTTCAATATATTGCAACATTTGCTAATATAAACATCATGCATCTATCGCAAGATAATGCATATACATATATATATCACAACAACAGTATAACGGGTAGAAAACTTGCCTGAGCGACTGGGGGTTACGAATGGCTCGGGACGAGTCTGGTAACCTATAAACAACAAGTAAGTTGGAATTAAACCAAAGTCACTTGTAAATCTATACTTTAACTAACTTAGACTCTAACGCTTGTTTTGCGCTTACTGATTCTCTTAAGTCACTCGAGTACCCTCGGCTCCACCATTTTTAATAATTTAACCTTTATGAGTTTTAAGGCGATTCCTTCGCGAGTGTCTTACCAACTTCCTAACACACTTACCATAAATGTTTCATACATTAATTAACCCTTTTTGGTCTTTAACCTATGTTTCAAAGTAAGGCGAGGGGAAAAGTTTCGTTCGCGAAATGCCGTTACCTGAAATGGTCGTTTCTCCTAAACCGTGCATCGGAATCGAACGAACTACATATCAAAACGAAGCTCGTAATATGAACTATCTAAACATGGCAATGGTAAAAATCTAGAAGGGGGTTCTCGGGTCCTAATGTTATGCACAAAAACAGTCTAAAGAAAATCGGACATTACGACGGCTATGTTTACGCGATTACCAATGTTTAAACTACTCCAATTAACCACCAACCAACTCATAACCATCAATACAACAAAAATTCACCTAAACCATACCACATCAGTCCATAATCTCCAAGGTTTTCAACTCAAACAACCACAATCAAGACCTATGAACTATAATCAAGCTTCAATTACCAAAACACTTCCAAATCAAACCAAACTACTAATAATCACAATCCATGCTTCTCATTTCACAACACCAACCATTAAAATTACTAACAAATAAAGTAAAGGCTAGGGTTTGAATTTTATACCTTCCTTGGGAGGTGTTAAGTTGCTAGGAAGCCTTAAGGAGCCTCCTACAAGCTTGATCTTTCCAAAGAAATCAAGAACACAAAGTTAGGCTTTGAAGTTTCTAAAAGTCCGATTTAAAGAACTGTAAAACTGAGGGTCTTACCATGATTATTTGGACGAGACTTGTGAACAAGAGTTGTAGGCCATCTCAATACCTTTCCAATGAGCTATAGAACACAATATTTGAGTGAGAAATGAAGGAGATACAGCAGTTTTAGTGTTCTGGTTCTGTTTTGGCCGAGAGCATGAAGAACAATGCCTTGGTTTCTTTTTGATTTTGATGAAAAATGATTTGCTTGGCTTGGTTGGTTTGATTTTTGTGTTTGTTTTAGTCAATTACCTTGTTGCCCTTGAATTTGTGTGGTTCTCATTCAACCACACCTCCTTCCTTCCCATGTCATGCTTGTGTCATCCTCATGATGTCATCCTCCCCTCCTTGTCCTCTTTCTATTTGTTGGGTGACATCATCCTCTCTAATCCCTTTGATTAACTTCCTAATTGTTTGCCTAATGACCGCTGATCTGTTATACTGTTCGCTTAACTTTCGTTTTCTTTTATCGTTTGAGGGATCATACCCGGGATCTTATTACTTAGGTTCCCTTAACCTTCCTCAATACATTATATTCCTTTTTATGATCCTCTATTATAATCCTTTAATTTAAATCCTTTTATCCTGTTACCTTATACTCAATTCTTTCCGTATCTATTGGATTTCCGGGAAAAATCAAAGTGTTCGGATTTGGATTCTGACGATCTTTACATACACTTATATCCCATATAAAGTACTAATAAAATCTCAGAATATCCATATCAGAACCCCTACATAGTGTGGCATGAAAAGTTTTCTCATTCAGCAAAAACACTATTCATAAGGGTTTCAAAAATTTCCAAAAATTGGGGTTATTACACATCTGCTTTAGCATTTTCTTCCCTTGGAATGTGTTTAATATGGCATTCATTAAATTGGATCATCACAGCCCTTACTAGGCAAACATACTTAGCCATCGTATCATCCCTTGCCTCAAATTCTCCCTTTACCTGGGATATGATCAGCTTTGAGTCTCCACGGACCTTTAAGTTTTTGACTCTAAGTGTCCCAGCTAGACCAAGGCCAGCTATCAGGGCTTCATACTCTGCCTCATTGTTTGTAGTTGGGAAGTCTAGCTTTATAGCATACTCAATTAAGAACCCATCAGGACTTTGCAAAACCAACCCTGCTCCACTGGAATTTGTTTTTGATGCTCCATCAAAATAGAGAACCCAATATTCTTTCTCCTTATCATCCTTCTCTCTGTCCCCATTATCGATTCCCTTGTCTTGAGGTATGGTATCTTCCTGCCCCCCGACTTCTTGGTTGGGTATGGTACATTCCACCACGAAGTCAGCTAGTGCCTGGGCTTTTATTGCCGTACATGGCTTATATTTGAGATCGAATTCTCCCAGCTCTATTGCCCACTTAATCAATCTCCCACTTGCCTTAGGACTGTGAATGATATTTCTCAGGGGCTGATTTGTTAGCACCTCAATCTGGTGAGCCTGAAAATAAGGACGCAGTTTTCTCGAAGCCATTACTAGGGCTAGAGCAAATTTCTCAATAGTTGAATAATTTAATTCAGCACCATGCAGAATTTTGCTGACATAGTATACGGGTTTCTGGACTTTCAGTTCCTCCTTAACAACACCGCGCTCAAAGCGCTCTCTGAAACAGCCAAGTACAAGAACAAAACTTCACTTAGAACTGGCTTGGCCAACAACGGGGCCTGGGCCATATACTTCTTTAACTCTTCAAATGCCTTCTGGTTTTCCTCACTCCATACAAAGTCTTTGATGCTCTTTAGTGACTTGAAGAATGACAAACACTTGTCTCCCGACTTGGAGATAAACCGCCCTAGTGCAGCAACCCTTCCTGTGAGCTTCTGAACATCCTTAACAGTTTTTGGTGGTTCCATGTCCAGGATCGCCTTTATTTTATCAGGGTTAGCCTCAATTCCCCTCTTTGAGACCATCAATCCCAAAAATTTTCCAGATCCTACTCCGAAAGCACACTTCGTAGGATTCAACATCATCTTATGGTACCTCAGGACCTCAAAAGGTTCCCTCAAATGGGTTATATGATCATTCTTTACTAGACTTTTGATTAACCTGTCATCAACATAGACTTCCATAGTCTTACCAATAAGATCCTTAAAAATTTTGTTTACCAACCTTTGATAGGTGGCTCCTGCATTCTTGAGACCAAACGCCATAACAAGATAATAATAAACACCAAAGTCAGTGATGAATGATACCTTTGGAATGTCATCCTTATGCATTTTGATCTAGTTGTATCCGCTAAATCCATCCATGAAACTCAGCATCTCATGTCCAGCAGTGGCATCAATCAAAGTATCAATTCTTGGCAGCGGAAAACTGTCTTTAGGGCATGCATCATTCAGATCAGTAAAGTCTATACACATCCTCCACTTTCCATTAGCCTTCCTCACCATTACAGGATTTGCTAACCACTCCAGAAATTGGATCTCCTCAATGAAACCAGCCTCTAAGAGCTTTTCTACTTCCTGTTTTATAGCCTCTTATCTTTCTGGGGCAAAATTTCTTTTCTTTTGTTTTACTGTCTTCCGGCTTGGATCCACGTTTAACCTGTGAGTAATCAACTCCGGGTCTATGCCTGGCATATCAGCTGCTGACCATGCAAACACATCACTATTTTCTTGCAAAAATTTCACTAACTTTCCTCTAAGGGGTTCCTCTAATGTGGCTCCAATGAAAGTCACCCTCTCAGGATCCTCGGGGTTTAAAGGAACCGAAACCAATTCTTCTGCTGGCTTTCCTCTCTTCTCGTCATTTTCTCGGACATCCATATCTTCCATAGGAAGAACCTGCCCCCCGACTCCATCTGCTCTCAAAGAGGCCACATAACAGCTTCTAGCCATTTTTTGATCTCCTCTCTCTTCTCCAGTCCCGTTTTGGGTGGGAAACTTCATCACTGAATGATAGGAAGAGGGGACTGCCTTGAAGGCATGCATCCCTGTTCTCCCCATGATAGCATTATAAGTTGAACTAGCCTTTACCACCACGAAATCCAGCATCTGCGTTGCTTGCCTTGGTTCCATACCTATGGTGTTGGCAATTTGATTATCCCTTCTACAGGACATTCTACTCCAACAAATCCATATATCGGCATGTCGGTTGGTGTCAACTGGAAGTCGTTATACCCCATCCTTAGAAAGGTGTCGTGGATCAAGATATCCACAGAAGCACCATTATCCACAAGGACCCTCTTAACCGGGCTATTTCCTATTATCGGTGTTATGACCAACGGGTCGTCATGGGGAAACTTCACACCCTCTAGGTCGGAATCATCAAAAGCCAATGTTACTTCTGTCCTGGCCCTCTTTGGGGCTTCTCCAACAATATGCATAACCTCCCTAGTATATGCCTTTCTAGAATTTTTAGACAATCCAACAGCAGTTGGACCTCCAAAGATCGTGTTTATCACAGGTCCTCGAGGGCGTCGCGGTCCTCCAAAAATTGCATTTATAACCGGCTCTCTGGGTTGGGGATTTCGCCCCTGATCGTCTTGGTCCCTCCTACGATCTTCAAAGTTCTTCCTTCCATTATTATTTCTGTCCCCTCCATCTCCAGTATACTTGTTCAATCTTCCTTTTTGAATCAAAAACTCAATTTCATCTTTCAATTGCCTACACTCATCGGTGTCATGGCCAACATCTTTGTGAAACCTGCAATACTTGCTCTTATCTAGCTTGGCGGGATCAGCCTTCAAGGGCTTAGGCCAGCGAATATCTCTGTCTTTCTCAATCTCCATCAAAATCTGACTTCTAGGAGCATTCAGCTTAGCGTATTCAGTGAACTTTTGCCCAGGTCCTCCCTTCTTGGGAGTTGAATCAGGGTTTTGTTCGGTTCTAGGATATTTGTCCTTTGCAATATATTCTAAATCAGCTTTCCGCTTCTTGCCTCCAGTGGGCTCATTACTTACTACGGTCTTCATCATACTTTCTTCAACCTTGATATACTTCCCTGCCCTCTCTTGGAGCTGCAACATGCTTTCAGGGGGATGTTTGGCCAAAGACATCTTAAAAAACTCGTCCCTAGTTCCTTGTTGCAGTGCTATCATGGCTACCTTATCATCAAGGTCAGGAACTTTTAAAGCCTCCTTTGTGAAACGATTCAGGTAATCTCTCAAGGATTCCTTAGCACCTTGCACAAGACTCATAAGAGATGCTGAACTTTTCTCATGGACTCTTCCACTGATGAATTGCTTAATAAAATCCTGACTTAATTTTCTGAACGATCCAATAGAATTTGGGGGCAGGCGACTGTACCATCTTTGAGCCATACCCGACAGGGTTTGAGGGAAGGCCCGACACTTTATAGCATCATTCACGGGTTGCAGCAGCAGTGTATTAGAGAATGTCCTAACATGATTAGCGGGGTCTCCCGTGCCATCATAGGCTTTGATAGTGGGCATCTTGAATTTCCTTGAGATATGGGCATTCATTATCTCTTCTGTGAAGGGTGGAGTTGGATCATCAGGATCTCCAAAGGGAAGGAGATTGCTTGGATCAGTTCTTGGGACAGCAGCCCTTCTTCGTACCGGACCATCCAGGTCTATGACAGGAGGAGGATTTCTCCCCCTAGGAGGTATCTGGGGTCTGGTGGCCTGGTGAGCCTCCAAATCACGCCTCAGCCTTTGGATTTCATCCTCATGAGCCCTGATCCTTTCCTGCACTTCTTGGGGATTCGCCCCTGGGGTGCTTTGGGGGCGTTGCCTTCCATCGGCCATTGGCTCTTTTCCAGGACGCCTCCTTCTCGGGGCCACTTCATCATCCGAAGATTCGGAGTCTCTCTCAGTGTAAGGACCAAAAAATTCCCGATCCTCAGGGATAGGACCCAAACCTCGTATATAGGGGGGCGACTGCCCTCGTGCTTCGCTTCGCCCAGCATATCCGCTTCCTCCAACCTCAGGATGAAGGGGCATCCCATAAGGGGGGTTAGTAGTAACAATAGTTGAATATTCATACCCGACGGGTCGAGAATTCACAGGTATATGTACTTGTTGAACTTGAGGATTCGTACCTTGAATAGTCGGGGGAGTTGTCCCTTGTGGCTGAGGTTGAGTTGCCCCTATCTGGGCTTCCCCCTGAGTAGATGCATAAGTTGAATGGGGAGGAACCTCCACGGTTGACGAAATCACCTGGGTTGTCTCTGATGGTGTTCCTTCCTCTAGAGCTCTAATTGTTCTTCGTGTTCTCGCCATGGTTGTTGTTGTGCGTTCCCACAGATGGCGCCAAATGTTATGGATTAAAACTAATATATATAATTGCTGTGTTTAATAATAAGGAACGTGAGCTTCAAGGCTCGATTTTGACTGCTCTTGTGTTTCGTGACTCAATCTGCCTTAACAAGATGCCTACATACCTTGCTGATTGCCAAGGATCAAGTCAAAAAATGTAGTTCTGATTGGTGGGGGTGAGACTCCTTATATAGATGTTGGGAGTCCTTGAATTGGACTTGGTATAGGAGACTTGGTGGGCAAGTCTCATAATTAGAATGGACTTTGGAGTCCTAGATAGTAGGAAACTGATTCCTTATCCTTTTAGGTCCCCTTGAGGCTAATCTATAAGGATTTATATCCTTATCGGGACTCTTCTCAATAGCTGATTTTTCCCTTATTAATTAATTATGAAATTAATTAATAATCAGGGCTTTTGGGCCTTCTTTATTCCATCAGGCCTGATCTGGTCCATCAGGCTTAACCTTTCTGGTCTGAGTATCATATATCTTTTTATTGGGCCTAGCAGCCCACACCTTGCAGTATTTAATTATACTATCATAATTTATTTATCCCTATCAAAGGCTGACTAATATCACATCACATTACTACTATACGCATCATGTTTGGTCATAACATCAACATCAATTCCAAAAAAACTCTCGACATCCAATCTTCTCAAATTCCTTTAAAATCCATCTAACTCATTTCACAAGCTAATCATGGGTGACATACTTACTAGTAGTTCCATATAACCTGGTAGCGGCTATCTTCAGGAAGACACAAATCCTCTGTCTAGGTTTCTTCTCACCTCTTAATACCTCATGTACTCACCATATGTTGTAGCTCTCGAATCCATCCTCCTAGGTGTTATTACTTCATCAGACGAGTTTTAAACTGATGGTATAGATCAAGGCGTAGGGTAGACAGAAAAGATGGGCGCACTGCTGAACATCCGGTAGAACCAGAATCAGCATGTGGGGGATTCTCGAATAGGTAGCTTCGCATCAAGGGATGAGATAATAGTTTGAAAAGGTGCAATCTCCGCAACAGGATGTGACATGGCTAACACCGATGGATGAACAGGGCGTGAATCAGATGATGGTCCTCCGACTGAATGCTCCAAATGATCTGAAGATACCAGAATAAAAGAATCTGCCATCGCTATTATCAAAAAATCACGTTGCCAGATAAGGATCTCGAATCTCATCACGGATCGCACTAAAACCTACTATTTGGTCGCACTCAACCTCTCGATGTTCTATCTTTCTATTTCCTAATCCTAATCCAAACCCTCCATCCATTCCCGACAATCTAGGCTTATTTCAGTGAGTTATAACCTGTAGCTCTGATACCAAACCTATGACGCCCTCCAAACCCGAGTCAGAAGTTTGGGGCTCATATCATACATACAACACATAAATATGTATATAAAGTATTATATGCATTGACTCTTCTTTTCACAACCATGGATCGCAACAGGTTCAAGTCTGAAAACAAGCCACAACCTTATCTCTTATTACATCATACCAAATCCCAACTAGTTCAACTTACATCTGATAATGATATCATTCTTACAATTTCACATAACTCATCTACAATATAAAGCTCCTGCGAGCTCGATCCATTTTAACCTGGAATCCTAGCTCACACACTGGACTGGGAATCCTTGTTACCAGTAATTTCCTTTTCAACTGTTGAAAACATAAAAAGGTTTGCAAGAGTGAGCTAACTAGCTCTACAAGTCATTATAGCAATAACTGAGGTTAAATAATAACCAATTGAAATGATTCAAAAGAATCAAGTTTTTGAATAAGCAATGATTATAATTTGATATTCACTTTTCATTTTAAAAACCAAGGTTAGGCTGCTGATCAGTCACACACTAACCCCGAGCAAGGCTCCCAGCTTTCCTCTCTATACTGGATCCAAGGCACGCATTGGCCTATTATGACCACGAATCTAGTCTGACCACGAATCTGGTCCACATTTATAAAACCATCCAATTCTAAAATAATTCAATATGATAACCAATGTAATTCAATAAACTGAAACATAAACAACATTTATCTTGAGGCATAGGGTGATTCACAATACCATGAATGTATAACAAGGAATCAAAAAGATCGGCTTTCAATCAAGGAAAGAATCAGAAAGTAGAAGCCCAAGGGTTCGAGAGTTACAAGGATTGGTCTTTTGTTAAACAAGGAATAAGGGTTGGTATGTCAAGTAATTGAATATCGGAATTAGTATGTGGTAGATATGTATTTGTGGAGTAGTATCGTATGCGTTTGGCTCATATCTGAGAATTCAACAATCAATGGTTTATGAAGAATAAGGCTTATGGCTCAAGATCAATAAGAATCATGGTTCAAGGTTGAATAGTTTAAAGCGTTTGCAATATAAAACAAGAGTTATTTTGAATAATAGCAACATGTTATGAGAAAGTTTGAAAATATTTGCATTATAATTTAAAGAAAGGTTCAGAAGTACTTGCCTTATCACAGATGATTTCCATCTTTACTTGTACCCATCTAACAATGTTACATTTCAATTACACCTCTTCTTTTTCTATGCCTTGCTTTTATTCATCAATCACTTGCCTTCTCTTTCTATGCTTCAATTCCATTTATGAATCACCGGTTTCCTTTCCTATGCCTCGCTTACTCTTCTAGGAATCACAAGTATCGTTCAATATTCAATCTCATTTAATTCTAATCGTCACATAGACGTCATAGGCTTTTATCTACTCTTTGTTTCACCCAAATCCGATTTACGGATTGAATGTTATGACTAAAACAGTCAAACAACAACCACATAGGCATATAACAAATCAATCAAATAGCACGTAGCACATAGCACGCAAGATAATCGATCAAAATATTTTTTTCAAAGAAGATTCTGGGTCAAAATGATTTTTCAGAGATTTAATACGAATTTTTGAACATTTTTTGAAATTAAAACGGGACTCCGAATCATTTTATAATTAAATAATAGGGTTCGAACACCTGAATCTGTCTTTAAAATAATTTTATAATAATTATCGTGCCTTGAAAATAATTTAAAATAATATTTTAAGGTTCGAAACTATTTTTCGGAATTTTTAAATCAAAAATAAATAATTAAATCTAATTATCAAATCAATTAAAATTATTACTTAATTAAATAATTAAAATTTATTTTTAAATTAAAAATAATTTTCTGAAATCAAATAATGAATTTTTGGGATTTTAAATAATTAAAACAATTTTCTGAAAATAAAATATTAACAGAAATATAGTTTTTATAAATTTTAAAAACAGAAATCCGAAATTTGTAAATTTTCAAAACTATAGTACTAGTTTTGTAAGCCAGGGCAAACTTCAGGGGCCAAATAGCAATTTGCCACCCCTATCGTCTTCCCCTGTCACCGAAACCATGGTCGTCGGCGGGAAGCTTTTCCGGTGACCTGGTTTTTAACCAAGATCGAATCCAGCTTCACAGAAAATGATGCCCAGCTTCCCAGAATCACGTCTGTAGTAACAAATCATTCATACGATCAATAAAACGGCCGTAAAATTCATCGGAATTTTCCGCCGCCGCCTGGAACAATTTTCCGACGTAGCCCTTCCGGCTATCGTCCGATCACTACCCATACATCAATTAAATCGTTTTTCAACGATCTACAAGATGGTAACATCAATTTCAAACAATAACCTTTAATCCAGAAGTACCCAAATTTTCAATTTAGAACATTCATATCAAGAACCCTAATTTTTATTTTCAAGAATCAAACACCCTTTTCTATATGTTATTGAACTCGGTTTTTGACATATAATATACAAAATTGACCAGAAAAATATTATCTACATGATGGAATCATCATATCATATCAACAACATCAAGAACAAATTTTTATAATTTAATTTATAATTAATTCAAAATAAATTAATTAAATAAGAAAAATACCTTGATTCCTGCATAAAAACAGATGATTGATTATGAAAGTAGTTTTCGAGAGCTTCGATTTGATATATGGCACGCCCGAATCGGAGTTCGATAACGCCCTCGTCCGTAGGTTTGATTATCAAGAACGCGACATTAATTCGACGTTTTCTCTGTATTTTACGGAATTTTACTTACTAATTATGATTATACGAATAAAATGAAATAATAAAAGGCTATATATATTTATGGAATATTGGTTCGTGTTGGATCGTTTTGGATCGATAAATTAGTTATTTAGTCACTAAGTAACTGCAAAAATGATCCGATTTGATACCCGTATTGGATAATTATTCAAACCGGGCTTCTTATAAAACACTTTATACAAAACTAATGTAATAATATCCCGTCTTTCGAGAATGAGGGTTTTGTTGATTCACCGAAATGATTATCGTATTGAAAATCTTGCGTCGGGCCGTGCACGGATCAAACCGTCATCCAGATTGAAAAAGTCGTAACACGGAAAATGTACGAAATTACCAGATTAGTTTAGGAAGAAGTTTTCGGAAGAGTTTCGGGTTATAAAAATGTAAAAACGGTTAAAGTTGGACGGTTCCCTGCTTTATAAATTTGTTTTGTAATTATTTAGAAAATAATTAATAAATTCAAAAATTAATGTAGAATCATATAACAGTCCAAAAATTACCAGAAAAATACCTTAATTATCTAAATTTTATTCTGGACATAATAAAATTATCATACTTATACTTTACCACATATCAACATCCACATAACAACACCAATCGTCAAATAATTTACCAAAAATCACATAATAATCGCATAATAATCATTTATCGATAAAAATAATTACACGCAATATCCCGGATATTACATCCTTCCCCCTTAGAAGGATTATGTCCTCAGAATCACACTAAGGATCAGATTCTGATTTATTCAACTATCTCACTTCCATTTTCTCAGGTTGATCCTTCAACCTTACAACTTTTCATAAATTTTACTCGCAGCATCACTCATTACTTAACAACCTCTTACTGACATCATATTATATCCGTTGCTTATATAACTCAACTCAAGTCTCCATTTATATATAATGGAGCTAAATTACTCTTCCTGAATATACACATATAAATACCTTATGAATCTGCTAAACGTGTGGCGGTGAAGCCAACTTACTTACACTTATCCTGACTATTTTACTGTCTCAAATGGATCAGCATAATGCATACTAATTATCTTTTCTTACTAAATCTAGTAATTTGTGCTCATGAATGTTTGCAGTAGGTACAGGTTGTTGAAACTCATGCCCACATGTTTCTTTGTTCAATTAACTTAGTTGTATTCGCTTCCAATCGCATTTTAATCGTTCCCTTAAGCATCATGTCCATTTGCGAATGATCTACTTAAACCATGGCATATTCAAAATCTAATGTTCTCGAAATTTCTTCAAAATTAAAAATTATCGAGCAAATCTCGACTGAATATGGTTGACGCACAAACTTATCACCATATCTTATTTTCCTTGAATCACAATCGAGTATATTTGTTGAGCGAAAATCTCTTACTATTTTGAAGAAAATACACTAACCTGGAGGCCTCACCTACATAATCTAACCCATATTATCAATTATTTTGGTTCTAAGAAGTTCTCATAGGAAACTGACTGCAATGCTTTCCTTGACGTCTAGTCACATATAACGTTTATTCTTTCTTTGTTCCATACTATCAAAAAGTCTTCTTTGACATCTATGTCTCGTATCATATTCTCGGAGTAGCTTGAATCCCATGAGTTATCGTAGCCAAGTTCCTATCTTTCATTTCTGCCTTACTTAATGCTCGTTCATCTAGGATTGGTATATACGATTCTAGTTCGACATAATTCATCATATTCTGAATACTCCTGTCAGATCTCACATCAAACTATATTGATTATTTATAATAAATTTCGGGATCTGACGACGTACCACCATTTCTTCAAGCAGCAGCTAACCCACTTATTGGACGAACTGTTTATTAATACAAGATAATGATTAGGTTTGGATAACCTATCGATAACGATGCAATTAAATCTTTCCTCACCTTTAGTTCTCATGTGATTTCATTACGACGTCTCCAGGAGAAATGTATCTATCTAGCCTTTAATGTTCCGCCTTAATTCTTGGGTAGGTATGAAATTTATTTACTTTTTTCCCCATTTTCCCTTCACGTCTGGTCACTAGATATTTTCCTTTAGCCCTCGGTACTTGATCGTACTCCTGGGATGCATTCCCTATCTCAATTTGCAATTGTTTCCTAAATTTTCACCTTACTTCTGTCTTTCATATTACACATATCTTACCTATATCCTGGCATCTTATAAAGTTTCTTTATCACCCTTTTGATTCCTCTTCTCCGTTCTTCATTCTCATAGCTTATTCAAAACCGAACTCTTGACATTAGTACTCATTTTGATGTAATATCAAATTAGATATCAATACGAACTTTGATGCTCACAACATCTCATTCTGAAGTAAACATCAATCATCTATACTAATACCACTTTCGATATTTAACAACTTAAGTATCAACATCAATCAGAAACTAAATTAAAATTGTATCTCACATTTTATCCAAAGCAGAAATACTTGATAAATCATTTATTATATGATTATCAAAACAATTTAGAAACAAGACGTCCTTTAGTAAAACTTTATTGCAGATGATAAAATCTCTTTGATTGTCTAATAAAACCCATACTGATGTGATTATTAATCTCTTCTTTATTCCACCTCCCTTTTTCCTTTCCTTCCTTCCTTCTCTTTACTCTATCTTCAATCTTTAGTTATTGAAAACATTTTTCTCACTTGTCCATACAAACAACTTTTTATTTCTTTTGTCCATTATAAAGGGCATATTCATCCAAGTAAAGCCTCATACACTTGCAGCAATTCCTGAATTCTACTGGTGTCCTTACGTCCTCCAAATTTCTCATTGCTTTGATTTCGGATTTGAATGTCACATCAAAATTTTGACTTAATCTAATTGGAATCGATCTCCGTCTAACTGACCATTAATTGGTAAAATTAGCCCATTAACTCACTTAATTGATCAAATGCACCAAATGATGACTAGTTAAATCAAATCAAACACCAATTATATATAGTCGGATTGGATGTAATAACCTTTTTCAAGAACCGAGATCACAATTATTTAGAGTGTCAATAAGAATATCAATAACACACGGAAGTATACTTTCTATTTTAAATAGTAGGGTATTCTCCAAAAATTTGGGCAGCATCTCCTTTATATTATTGACTACCAGTCGGACTCAAGCCTACACCAACAATCAAACACACAACCACCAATTAACTGAGAAGTAGACCAATCAACTTCCGCCTTCCAAACTCACCATTTCACCACCATACATAATACTAATCAGTATAACTCATATCTTTAGTTCAAATTAAGATCATAGCCAATATTTCGTATTATACCATACCCTTTTCTCATATTTCCAGATTATAACAGAACATCACTGCTGAGTACAATTACAAATTATTCTAAAATTCTTCTAGTTCATGTTTCAATTCAAGATTTCTCATTAACAATTCGTCTATCCTTGACAATATACACTTGTTCTTATTAATTAACTTGGTCAACTTCTGATAACCAACAACTGGTCTCAACCAACACTCTTATAATCTTGTGAAAGAATTCATTTGGTTTAAAAGCATCATTTTATAAAAATTGTTGCAGTCAAACCACCATACCTTCATTTACCCTTATGTCTTTTTATACTGAACCTTCTTTGCTGACCCAGTTATAAGCATCAAATTTTCCGTAACTTACTTACTTGAGTGGGAAAGCCCAACCATCCCTTGATGAACACACTCAAATTTTATTCGTAACTAAAATTTATTCGATCTTGAATCTTCATGACAAATATCTCCCACATGATTGAAGTATGCTTCATCTTCATAACGTATTAATCGATTATCTAGTTATTATTAAGAATTTCTTCATTCGCTCCCGTTATCCAATCAATCATTTGCCTTATCCGATATACGCATCTTTACTTTCTTATTTCTCTAGTTAATTTACCTCATACGGTTTTCTAACTACTCCAATTCACGCTAAAATCTCATACTTGCAAATATCGTGTATACAAATTTCCGCCTCTGACGTGATGTCTTCGCAACAATCCCATTATCGGCATAATGGTTCTCCTCTGCACGTAAATGTCCACCATTTATTGTCTTACAATTATCCATACCCATCATATATTTCCATCTGCTATACAGGTTCATTTCACTTCCTTTTAAAATACTCAAAGTATAGATCTTACACAAGAAGGAATTTGTGTATATGATTCTGATTGGAAACTTTTTGTAAGGAATAAGAGTACAAGGAAACAATCGCAAAGATCCATGAATCAAGAAATCATAATTGAAGAAGAAAGAATGAATGATGATTTGGATGTGAGTGAGACAACCATATTTGTACTCAAGATGGCCAGTCTTTCATACTATATGGCATACAGCACATGTAACACCCCCAGATCCGGGGTCGGGGATCCGGGTCGTCACGGTCTTTCTTTCCACAATATCACTTCACTTAATTAATAATAAATAACCTTATGCTGTGACCCCACACTAACACACACCACAACCCGTTATAGTCTCAGAGATGAAATTTAAATAAGTACAAGTCTTTGAATCCACAATTTAAAAGTTATTACAACCCAAAATGATTACTTGATAAATTTACAGTTAATTGCCATTATCTGCCACAAGTTATAATTATACATAATTGATTCTCAAAAGTAGATGGTCTGATCTACAATAGATCTACCTCTGCAGCTATAGCAGCTACAACATCAACGGGAAGACGCGGGACGCTTCCCACGCGCTTGCGCTGGGTCTGCTGGAGTCTGGCCATCTTTCCTAACTGTTGTTGTGTGATGAAGAAATAAAGCAAGGGTGAGCAGCAAGCCCACCAAAATAATATGTATAATGATTAATAGTATATGAGCCTTCTCATAGTACTCATGAAAGTCTTGGTCAAAAGAAATGAACCAAGTTTGATATCTTAATGCGATGAAGTCACAAAATATTCAGTATATATACATATATACTTTTCAAAATCTTGGAAGTCCTCTTCCATCCATAATATACACAGAGTTCCAGTTTATAACTGTATACACAAAAAATATCGTTGCAAGGTGATCTCATATATCTAACCTTGTCTCAACGTTTTTTCCGAAAATCTTTGTCATTCATAAGACAATCATTAACTAGATATAAGTTTAAAAGATGAAGTTATAAGATACCCCAAAATACTTATATCTTTACCAAATACTACTTGAACTACCCCCGTTCAAGTTATAATCAGTTTCAAAGGTTCATCACATAGATGAGACTACAAGATAAGACTTGAATAGATTCAATCTTTGAAATATCATTATAAATAATGAAGTTACGAGATACTTCATTAAGTCCTGATATATATATATATCTATATATATATATATATATCTCATACATTTCCTGAAAATCTCTGTCATGTAAAGTATGAACAGAGTTATAATATCCAATGAATTTTGGAAAGGAAAAGAATTTTGGCATAAACCAGATATCTTGCTGATCAGGCAAAGATACCAATAAGTAACCTTTTCTACTGTAGATGGATGAATTTCTCACCGGTCATCACCCTGGCCGCATTAGGACCTCGCGCTAGACCGTTACCCGGCCACTCACGCGTTGATGGACTGCCACCCAGCCACTTACACTTTGATAGACCGTACCCCGGCTTGTTGCTTATGCCGACTCAATTAGATGGGCTTACTTCCCGAACATTGGGTAAGTAATCAATTCATTTATCAAAACAGCAACCTTGTTGCGAATATAAAATACACCATAGAGCCGGATCCCTCAGGTTTTGAACGAGTATTTAAATCCCCTTTAAAAGGAAAATCTTAAATATAAAAATGAGTTTTGGGATCCGCTCTAACTTTTAAAAATCATTTTGAAGACTCGAAAACATTTTTAAGAATGTTTGGAGTAATGCTGATTTAATAAAATAAATCAGTCCCAATATGAAAGAAATATCTGAATATTATTTTTTAAATAATATTCTCATAAAGAATAATCTTTATACAAATAATTGAAGTAGAAGTTGTAAGACTTATACTTGAAATGAGTATTAAATAACCAAAGATATACTTATATGAAAGTACTATCTTTATTTGAATAATCGAAAATAAGTTTGATTATCGAAACATTATTCTTTAATAAAATAAAGAATATATCTCAGCAAATAATCGGAGTCATAGATCCTCAAATGAATATTCAAATACTATTCAATAAATAATATAAAAGAGTCATAAGCCCTCGAATGAATATTCAAAATAATATTCATTAAATAAAATAAAGTTATCGAATAAACCTTATTCGATTAATAGTTTTGAAAACTATAACCATATATTTATATAAATATATATATTATACTCGGGAACCTCGACTCCCGGTTTAGAAAATATTTCCACCTTTTGGGTCCCTATACTAAGGGTATATGCAAGTTACCCCTATCCTCTAGCATAGGTATTATCAACTGAATCAACAATTATATATGGAAAGAATATGAAACAGGCATGCATATATATACCATAGCAGCATGCTTCAATATATTGCAACATTTTCTAATATAAACATCATGCATCTATCGCAAGATAATGCATATACATATATACATCACAACAACAGTATAACGGGTAGAAAACTTGCCTGAGCGACTGGGGGTTACGAATGGCTCGGGACGAGTCTGGTAACCTATAAACAACAAGTAAGTTGGAATTAAACCAAAGTCACTTGTAAATCTATACTTTAACTAACTTAGACTCTAACGCTTGTTTTGCGCTTACTGATTCTCTTAAGTCACTCGAGTACCCTCGGCTCCACCATTTTTAATAATTTAACCTTTACGAGTTTTAAGGCGATTCCTTCGCGAGTGTCTTACAAACTGCCTAACACACTTATCATAAATGTTTCATACATTAATTAACCCTTTTTGGTCTTTAACCTATGTTTCAAAGTAAGGCGAGGGGAAAAGTTTCGTTCGCGAAACGCCGTTACTTGAAACGGTCGTTTCTCCTAAACCGTGCATCGGAATCGAACGAACTACATATCAAAACGAAGCTCGTAATATGAGCTATCTAAACATGGCAGTGGTCATAATCTAGCAGGGGGTTCTCGGGTCCTAATATTATGCACAAAAACAGTCCAAAGAAAATCGGACGTTACGACGGCTATGTTTACGCGATTACCAATGTTTAAACTACTCCAATTAACCACCAACCAACTCATAACCATCAATACAACAAAACTTCACCTAAACCATACCACATCAGTCCATAATATCCAAGGTTTTCAACTCAAACAACCACAATCAAGACCTATGAACTATAATCAAGCTTCAATTACCAAAACACTTCCAAATCAAACCAAACTACTAATAATCACAATCCATGCTTCTCATTTCACAACACCAACCATTAAACTTACTAACAAATAAAGTAAAGGCTAGGGTTTGAAGTTTATACCTTCCTTGGGAGGTGTTAAGTTGCTAGGAAGCCTTAGGGAGCCTCCTACAAGCTTGATCTTTCCAAAGAAATCAAGAACACAAAGTTAGGCTTTGAAGTTTCTAAAAGTCCGATTTAAAGAACTGTAAAAATGAGGGTCTTACCATGATTATTTGGACGAGACTTGTGAACAAGAGTTGTAGGCCATCTCAATACCTTTCGAATGAGCTATAGAACACAATATTTGAGTGAGAAATGAAGGAGATACAGCAGTTTTAGTGTTCTGGTTCTGTTTTGGCCGAGAGCATGAAGAACAATGCCTTGGTTTCTTTTTGATTTTGATGAAAATGATTTTACTTGGCTTGGTTGCTTTGTTTTTGTGTTTGATTTAGTCAATTACCTTGTTGCCCTTGAATTTGTGTGGTTCTCATTCAACCACACCTCCTTCCTTCCCATGTCATGCTTGTGTCATCCTCATGATGTCATCCTCCCCTCCTTGTCCTCTTTCTATTGGTTGGATGACATCATCCCCACTAATCCCCTTGATTAACTTCCTAATCGTTTGCCTAATGACCGCTGATCTGTTATACGGTTCGCTTAACTTTCGTTTTCGTTTATCGTTTATCGTTCATAAGGGTTTCAAAAATTTCCCAAAAATTGAGGTTATTACAGTCTCCCCTCCTTAAAAGGATTCCGTCCCGGAATCAGATAGAAAATGAATAGGGATACTCTCTTAGCATTGCACTTTCTAACTCTCGAGTAAATTTTCCCACATTGTGGTTCTACCATCAAACTCTTACTAGTTTGATAACCCTTCTCCTAAGCACTCGTTCCCTTTTACTCTATACCCTTCCTGGTTGCTCCATATAGGTTACGTCTGGTTGCATGTCTATGCACTCATATGCCCCTATTTGTCTGGCATTCGAATTACACTTCCTTAACATTGATACGTGGAACACGTTATGAACTTGCTACAGGTTCGGGGGTAGGGCTAGCTCATATGCTAACTTCCCAAATGTCTTAATATATCCAAGGGTCCAACAAATTGTAGACTTAGCTTTCCTTTCTTTCCGAACCTCATCAATCCTTTTCAAGGGTTTCCAAAGGGATACCTATAACATTACTAGGCCCCCTATTTCATACTCTTTGTCCTTTTTGAGTCAAATCAGCATACCTCTTATGTCCATCTTGGGTTACTACCAGCCGTCCTCTGATTAGATCTATCATATCCCTTGTCCTTTAGACCACTGCTGGTCCGAGCATCTTGCGCTCTACAACTTCATCCTAACATAAGGGAGATCGATATTGTCTTCCCTCAAGGATCTCATAAGGCGATATCTCAATACTGACATATGATCTATTGTCGTAAGAAAACTCAATCCGTGTTAAGTGATCATTCCAATTTTTTTCAAGTCTATTGCACAGACTCTCATTATAGCTTTTAGCATTAGAGCTTTTGCTTCTCAATACCCATTCTTTTCCAGTTCGTAATCGCTACTACCTTCCGTTCCTAATATTATACTGGTTATACTTTTGCTCGTTAGCGTTCTATAACCTTTTAATAACCACGTCAACCTTAGTATCACGAATGTGTTTCCATTCCGAATATTACCACAACTTTATTACTCCTTTTTCAGCTGTTTCTATTTCCCAAAGTTTGATCAATCATATAGAAGTAAAGGAATTTGTTGAGAGATCACTATGATCATGAACACTTGTTATCTCGCATAGTTAGTACAGAAGGTGGCCAGCCTTTAGTACTTGACAAGCAATTAAACAATAGTTGGTATCCTACTAGGCTTCTATCACACAAATAGACAGTCATTCGGTAATACCTCCCCTTCTGGAAGGGTTGTTCTTCTCAAATTACATGAAATGAAAAGAAGAGAAAAGAACGAACTGAAGAGAATTGTATATATATAAAAAAATATACTGCCACAAAATATCTGGCTTGGAACCTACCTCTGAACTATAGAGGTTTGTCATAGGAGAACAAAACATATATGTATTTATATCAACATCAAGTATTATAGCATCCTATTTCACATGCCTAAATATTTCTATTCCGTTCATCATTCTATGGACCCATGCTCTTCCTCGAGCTTATACACAATCACCTTTGAAACTCCCTCGACATCGAAAATCGAATCTGGGATCTCATTCTATACATCATCGCTACTAGAATTTTATGCTTGCACTGCAACCTTCCTCGTATAATAATACGACTCTCTATTGATAAGAAAGAATAATAATTCACTAGGTAGATACTCTACTTAATTAGTCTATCAATGATAACTTATAGACTACCACGACCCGATTAGTGGTACTCAATCTCAACACCCATTCCAATACAACTCTCACGGTTGTAATCAGCTCATTACTCGCAGAATCATTGCTGCCTTACTATGGTCCACCACTGACCTACTGTCGTCATTCACTTTTCCATAAAATCTTAATATCTAACCATACGGAGTCCATACATCTCGTATCTAATTCTCCTAAGGAGTTAACATAACCACCAATCACAATTCATGAAGAACACTCCAAACTCTGACGTACTTTCATGACATGAAGTAGATAAAATTATAGAAGAGTTTCAATCAAAGCAACGATAGCAGGTTAATACCATTCTTAGTCATATGCCTTAAATAGAAGACTTAACTCAAAGGTTCGTTTAGTCCTTTTTGAAACATGGTCCTGGATTATTCTCAAGATAGTACCTCCTAAGATAGATAGCCCGTTCCTGGCGATTACACGAATTAAACCTTTACCAACTACTATTACGGTTGGGTATTGCACAGTCATCAGAAGGAATGTCAATCTTCCAAACCATAATTCAACCTTCACATTTTTAACCATCATCACTGTTTTCTTTTGGCACACGCGCCTATAATTATCCACTTACCTTTAAAATGTCGGCCACCTCTTTGGCCTTTCCTGATAGTAAAATTTCCTTACAGTCAATGTCA
Organism: Apium graveolens; assembly: GCF_009905375.1. Lineage (NCBI taxonomy): Eukaryota > Viridiplantae > Streptophyta > Magnoliopsida > Apiales > Apiaceae > Apium > Apium graveolens. The sequence continues at coordinate 175,530,348 of NC_133651.1, forward strand.
TTTTAACCACCTCCAAATAAATTTTCTACCTTATTTCCGATCACTGCTTGAGTGAAGATGTTTTCCTTAAAATCAGATGGGAAAGAAAAGAAAAAAAAATATCACCATTTTTCCATAAGTTATTGCCTCAATCTTTAGAGGCTAATCACTGTCAAGACTGACTCTCAATCATACTTAGAACATTTTTTATCTTAAGTCCTAATTGCCCTGAACAATTTCGACCATTACTGGTTCGATCCATACTTTCTCGTGGTTTAACACGTGCCCCACTTGGCATCATTATAATTATGTCATATTTCCTTTATCAACATTTTTATTCTTGAGAATTTCGAATATTTCCTTTCTCCTTGTAAAACCTCTAAGGTTATCCTTCAATCGTTCCTCCTGTATTCCCTATATACAGGGCATATCAAAATACCATTTACTAATACTAGAACCATTGTCTATATACTTCTGAAAAATTTCTCCACTGATCCTTAAAGGTTATTATTACCTTAATCCTTTCCAATTCAAACTGTCAAAACTCATACTATCCCTATTAAGGGTGAAATGCCAACCTTTATGCATTCCCCTAGGATTCGTTTTAAGTTACCGATGTTCTATCCTTAATTCCACCTTTAAAAAGGTACAAGCATCCTTCCATGGATAAATAAAGTCATATATCCCTGATAAGGGTATCTTATTCAATCATTTCCACCTCGATAGTCTATACCGAATTTCACAATAGCATCCTTATTCAAGTTAAGGTCAATCCACATGGCCTCCAAAAGATAAAAATGGTTATCCGCTTTTCTTTCCTGATTTGGTAATGATCACATGGATGATCTGGAAGATATTGGTCGTGTTCAACGTGAACTTCTTCTTAATAAATCCTTATTTACTTTTGTTGTTTATCTCAACAGTCATCTCAATGTTGGGATATCTTTCATACCTGGCGTCTCCCTTCCTGGGTATCAAGCCACCGGTCTTACACTTCACATTCTTGAAGGTCACTTCCTTCATCCAATTTTCTTAATTTCTTACTTTCTTGTCTCCTCAGTCTATCCGCGTCTCATTATTTATCCTTCGAACTATCTCAAGGTTTCTTCGAATCCTCCCAACTTACAGGGGATAATATATATGTATCTCTTATACCTTCAACCATCAATTTAACTCATGGTATATCACCCTCATCCTGACGATTACATACTTTTCTATGTCTATTGCTACGAGTCTTTAGGGTTTCCTCATACCCAACTCCCTTATCATTCCTCAAACTCTATTGCCTTTATATTCCTTTCCACTTCAGTTTCTTTTTATTTTCCTTTCTCTTATCATTATTTCATGGACCAACACAACATAAACATTGATTTCATACATCCCGTCATTCTGGATTCGTGTCCTCAGAACAAATCTTGATAACTTTTACAACTTAGATTCATAATTCATCATACTCGTCTGCCTTTGTTCTATCTCTAAAGCTTTTACACTATCTCCATAACCTTGGGAAGTACTTTCCTAAAACAATTGACTGAACTTAAATCAGTTTATTATAACCTCTGGCTCCGTGCCTTTCTTGGTCTTTCACCAGCGGGTGGCCTCTCTCTTAGGAGGTTAAGTGACAAAAACAGTCCTTTGTGGTTCGTCAACCATTTAGAATCTCAAATGATTCCTCTATTTCCTTTAGCCAGGCTCTTGCCTCGGCTGGGTCAGCTTGTTCCTTGGAACTCTGAGAGCTTAGCGACTTAAAGGTCCTGAAAGAATTTCTCACCGTACTGTCTCCTCAGGGTGGTGGTTGGGGATAATAGTCTAAGTTCTCTTTAGACAGGTCCATGAATTGTCGTATAGGGGTACCATCTCGGGTCTCCTTTCCTTACTCGACTTTTTGTTTCCTTAGTATGAAATGTTTCATCCTACTCCCCATAATTGGGGTCATCTTTTAATTTAAAATCCTCATTTTCCACTCCATTATGTCATGGGTTCCTTCTATCTTGATGGCGACCTCCCTGACTATCACGTTCAGGGTTTGCTCTAAATCTTATTCCTCAAACTAGCTTTCATCTAAGATCTCATCTTTAAGCTCTTGAACATTTGGAACCCAAATTCTGTAGGAATACCTCGTTATTCCCTTCTCATCTTTCTCAGTATTAACCTCTTATCTATTTGTTGGCTCTCTGCCTTCATTCATAACTTTTTCTGGCACAATATGATCTTTTCCAATAATTCGGGCTGTATTGCTATCTCAAACAGCTTTTCGGTACCGGCTCCGGTTACCTTCACTACTATTTCCATTTTCTCAAAATCTCTTATAAACTCTCCAAAAGACATTATCATCTTGAGTCTCTCCTTTTTACTAAGGGCATCAGCCACCATATTGGCTTTCCCCGAATGATAAAGAATCTCCCAATCATAATTCTTGATTAGCTCTAACCGCCTCCTCTGGCGTATGTTGAGCTCTTTCTACGTAAGAATGTACTAGAGCACTTATGGCTTAGGTAATTCTCGCACTTCTCTCCATACAAGTAGTGCCTCAAATCTTTAGGGTAAAACTATTGCCACGAGCCTAAGCTCATGGGTGGGGATATCGAATTTCATATTACCTTAATTGTCTTGACGCAGACGCGATTATCTTGCTGTGTTAAGAAGCACCCTAATTCCTTATGCGAAGCGTCACTTACAAATCACAAAATCTCCTTTTTCCATCCGGCAACGCCAGCATAGGGGCCATCACCAACCTCTGCTTCAGTTCTTGAAAGCTGTTCTCGCATTTCTCTGTCCATTCGAACTTCTCAGTCTTACGAGTAAGCCGCGTTAAAGGGGCTACTATCTTTACAACTTGAACGAACCTCCGGTAGTGACCGGCCAATCCTACCTCTGGTAGTTGCCCTAACCATGGTCATCAATTCCTCAGTGGTCCTTTATTCATTCTTGTCAGGATCCTCCATGGGATCCTCCTCAGCAACTATCCCTTCTAGGACAACATCCTCAACCGCTACATCCTCAATATCAACATCATCCGGTCCCGCGTTAGGACGCTCTATCGGATCCATAATCTGATCCCCAATAAATAAAAAAATATCATCGCGTTGATGTTCCTCAACTTCAGGGTTCAGAGTCCCGCTACCATATACGATAACGAACTACACTTCTATCGCTACATTTATAAGGGTTCCCATAAGGGTTTTAACTGTCAGTACTACGTTAGGTAGTCCGACTATGAACTTGGCAAGAGTTCTTATTATCTTAGTGAACTTATTATCTTAACGTCCCATCATCTCTGAGGTTTATAACGCTTAGCTCTGATACCATTTCTGTAACACCCCCAAATCTGGGGTCGGGGATCCGGGTCGTCACGATCTTTCTTTCCACAATATCACTTCACTTAATTAATAATAAATAACCTTATGCTGTGACCCCACACTAACACACACCACAACCCGTTATAGTCTCAGAGATGAAATTTAAATAAGTACAAGTCTATGAATCCACAATTTAAAAGTTATTACAACCCAAAATGATTACTTGACAAATTTACAGTTAATTGCCATTATCTGCCACAAGTTATAATTATACATAATTGATTCTCAAAAGTAGATGGTCTGATCTACAATAGATCTACCTCTGCAGCTATAGCAGCTACAACATCAACGGGAAGACGCGGGACGCTTCCCACGCGCTTGCGCTGGGTCTGCTGGAGTCTGGCCATCTTTCCTAACTGTTGTTGTGTGATGAAGAAATAAAGCAAGGGTGAGCAGTAAGCCCACCAAAATAATATGTATAATGATTAATAGTATATGAGCCTTCTCATAGTACTCATGAAAGTCTTGGTCAAAAGAAATGAACCAAGTTTGATATCTTAATGCGATGAAGTCACAAAATATTCAGTATATATACATATATACTTTTCAAAATCTTGGAAGTCCTCTTCCATCCATAATATACACAGAGTTCCAGTTTATAACTGTATACACAAAAAATATCGTTGCAAGGTGATCTCATATATCTAACCTTGTTTCAACGTTTTTTCTGAAAATCTTTGTCATTCATAAGACAATCATTAACTAGATATAAGTTTAAAAGATGAAGTTATAAGATACCCCAAAATACTTATATCTTTACCAAATACTACTTGAACTACCCCCGTTCAAGTTATAATCAGTTTCAAAGGTTCATCACATAGATGAGACTACAAGATAAGACTTGAATAGATTCAATCTTTGAAATATCATTATAAATAATGAAGTTATGAGATACTTCATTAAGTCCTGATATATATATATATCCATATATATATATATATCTCATACATTTCCTGAAAATCTCTGTCATGTAAAGTATGAACAGAGTTATAATATCCAATGAATTTTGGAAAGGAAAAGAATTTTGGCATAAACCAGATATCTTGCTGATCAGGCAAAGATACCAATAAGTAACCTTTTCTACTGTAGATGGATGAATTCCTCACCCGTCATCACCTTGGCCGCATTAGGACCTCGCGCTAGACCGTTACCCGGCCACTCACGCGTTGATGGTCTGCCACCCAACCACTTACACTTTGATAGACCGTACCCCGGCCTGTCGCTTATGCCGACTCAATTAGATGGGCTTACTTCCCGAACAATGGGCAAGTAATCAATTCATTTATCAAAACAGCAACCTTGTTGCGAATATAAAATACACCATAGAGCCGGATCCCTCGGGTTTTGAACGAGTATTTAAATCCCCTTTAAAAGGAAGATCTTAAATATAAAAATGAGTTTTGGGATCCGCTCTAACTTTTAAAAATCATTTTGAAGACTCGAAAACATTTTTAAGAATGTTTGGAGTAATGCTGATTTAATAAAATAAATCAGTCCCAATATGAAAGAAATATCTGAATATTATTATTTAAATAATATTCTCATAAAGAATAATCTTTATACAAATAATTGAAGTAGAAGTTGTAAGACTTATACTTGAAATGAGTATTAAATAACCAAAGATATACTTATATGAAAGTACTATCTTTATTTGAATAATCGAAAATAAGTTTGATTATCGAAACATTATTCTTTAATAAAATAAAGAATATATCTCAGCAAATAATCGGAGTCATAGATCCTCAAATGAATATTCAAATACTATTCAATAAATAATATAAAAGAGTCATAAGCCCTCGAATGAATATTCAAAATAATATTCATTAAATAAAATAAAGTTATCGAATAAACCTTATTCGATTAATAGTTTTGAAAACTATAACCATATATTTATATAAATATATATATTATACTCGGGATCCTCGACTCCCGGTTTAGAAAATATTTCCACCTTTTGGGTCCCTATACTAAGGGTATATGCAAGTTACCGCTATCCTCTAGCATAGGTATTATCAACTGAATCAACAATTATATATGGAAAGAATATGAAACAGGCATGCATATATATACCATAGCAGCATGCTTAATATATTGCAACATTTGCTAATATAATTATCATGCATCTATCGCAAGATAATGCATATACATATATACATCACAACAACAGTATAACGGGTAGAAAACTTGCCTGAGTGACTGGGGGTTACGAATGGCTCGGGACGAGTCTGGTAACCTATAAACAACAAGTAAGTTGGAATTAAACCAAAGTCACTTGTAAATCTATACTTTAACTAACTTAGACTCTAACGCTTGTTTTGCGCTTACTGATTCTCTTAAGTCACTCGAGTACCCTCGGCTCCACCATTTTTAATAATTTAACCTTTACGAGTTTTAAGGCGATTCCTTCGCGAGTATCTTACCAACTGCCTAACACACTTACCATAAATGTTTCATACATTAATTAATCCTTTTTGGTCTTTAACCTATGTTTCAAAGTAAGGCGAGGGGAAAAGTTTCGTTCGCGAAACGCCGATACTTGAAACGGTCGTTTCTCCTAAACCGTGCATCGGAATCGAACGAACTATATATCAAAACGAAGCTCATAATATGAGCTATCTAAACATGGCAGTGGTCATAATCTAGCAGGGGGTTCTCGGGTCCTAATATTATGCACAAAAACAGTCCAAAGAAAATCGGACGTTACGACGGCTATGTTTACGCGATTACCAATGTTTAAACTACTCCAATTAACCACCAACCAACTCATAACCATCAATACAACAAAACTTCACCTAAACCATACCACATCAGTCCATAATCTCCAAGGTTTTGAACTCAAACAATCACAATCAAGACCTATGAACTATAATCAAGCTTCAATTACCAAAACACTTCCAAATCAAACCAAACTACTAATAATCACAATCCATGCTTCTCATTTCACAACACCAACCATTAAACTTACTAACAAATAAAGTAAAGGCTAGGGTTTGAAGTTTATACCTTCCTTGGGAGGTGTTAAGTTGCTAGGAAGCCTTAGGGAGCCTCCTACAAGCTTGATCTTTCCAAAGAAATCAAGAACACAAAGTTAGGCTTTGAAGTTTCTAAAAGTCCGATTTAAAGAACTGTAAAAATGAGGGTCTTACCATGATTATTTGGACGAGACTTGTGAACAAGAGTTGTAGGCCATCTCAATACCTTTCCAATGAGCTATAGAACACAATATTTAAGTGAGAAATGAAGGAGATACAGCAGTTTTAGTGTTCTGGTTCTGTTTTGGCCGAGAGCATGAAGAACAATGCCTTGGTTTCTTTTTGATTTTGATGAAAATGATTTTACTTGGCTTGGTTGCTTTGTTTTTGTGTTTGATTTAGTCAATTACCTTGTTGCCCTTGAATTTGTGTGGTTCTCATTCAACCACACCTCCTTCCTTCCCATGTCATGCTTGTGTCATCCTCATGATGTCATCCTCCCCTCCTTGTCCTCTTTCTATTGGTTGGATGACATCATCCCCACTAATCCCCTTGATTAACTTCCTAATCGTTTGCCTAATGACCGCTGATCTGTTATACGGTTCGCTTAACTTTCGTTTTCGTTTATCGTTTGAGGGATCATACCCGGGATCTTATTACTTAGGTTCCCTTAACCTTTCTCAATATATTGTATTCCTTTTATGATCCTCTCTTATAATCCTTTAATTTAAATCCTTTTTATCCTGTTACCTTATATTCAATTCTTTCCGTATCTATTGGATTTCCGGGAAAAATCAAAGTGTTCGGATTTGGATTCTGACGATCTTTACATACACTTATATCCCATATAAAGTACTAATAAAATCTCAGAATATCCATATCAGAACCCCTACATAGTGTGGCATGAAAAGTTTTCTCATTCAGCAAAAACACTATTCATAAGGGTTTCAAAAATTTCCCAAAAATTGGGGTTATTACAGCACATGATTAGGTGGCGTCCCACCAGACTTTTTGTCATTTCGACAAAGTGTCATACCATAACACTGCTTGTCTCAATCAGAAAGCGATATTTTGAAGGACGAATGATTTGAAAAAGATTCAACAATTCTCTTGTGACCTTATAGAGCTGATCATAAAAGAAGTTCATACTTTACTCGAGATTCATAAGAATATGTAGGATTATAGGAAAGAATGATATCTTTGGTCGCCATTCATATTTTATCTATTTACAGCTTCAACGCTGATTTGATCAATATATTTCAATTCGAGCATATATTAACCTTAGAAAGTTCTCTGACATGCCTTCTTAATCGATCATTAGAATAAATTCCCCTATACCGGGGCTCGTATCTTTCACGTTGCGCTTCCATGTTTATAATTTGACTTTATTTGCAGTCTTACGAGATTTATATTCATAAATTCAGATTTCACTAATGTTGCTGATCGTTCAACATATCGCCTCTTTTGCTAATAATGTTCTTCCTTTAGGAAATTCTGGAAATTTCTCAATCTTCTTTGATCCTAGTCAGCTTCTTTTAGATCGACGTACCCTTTGAACTTTAATAATCTCAAAAATTGGATGAATTATTTCTCCGTACATTGGTTCTGTCATATAAACTTATCGAGCAAGATCTGCACTCTTCTGTTAGAAACAATAAAATCTTTTCTGTAATATCGAGTGCACTTGGCCTTCTAAATGAACCATACTAACTTCTAGATACAGTATTTTTCTAGGTAATCCAAATCTTATTACAATCGACAAACTCAAGTAGTAATTGGACAACCAAGTTTTTTTAAAATTTGTTTTGTTCAGAGGATTTTTAGAAAAATTCTGTTAATAAAATCTCTTTTAAAAACTAGTTTAAAATTTTGAAAATTATACACGTGTTCGTCATTACTAAATGAGTTGGTTGTCGTTCTTCTCAATAACTATAAGGTATCAAATTAGGGAAATAATCAGGTAAGAGCCCATTCATTTCCATATATCTTCTACCCTTTATTGGGTCCATTTGCCTTCATTGGTTGACCTAAACTCCAGTTACCATTGCATATTATCTTATTCGCAGCTTAATTTCTAACTTTCCATACTGCTAACACTCCCATCATCATCTCTTACGATTACTACATATAACAAATCTATCCAGTAATCATCAGATCTATTTTACAAAACAAGGTTGACTAATATCACATCACATTACTACTATACGCATCATGTTTGGTTATAACATCATCATCAATTCCAAGAAAACTCTCGACATCTAATCTTCTCAAATTCCATTAAAACTCATCTAGCTCACTTCACAAGATTATTATGGGTGGCATACTTACTAGTAGTTCCATATAACCTGGTAGAGGCAATCTTCCGGAACACACAAATCCTCTCTCTAGGTTTCTTCTCACCTTTCTTAATACCTCGTGTACTCACCATATGTTGTAGCTCTCGAATCCATCCTCCTAGGTGTTATTACTTCATCAGACGGGCTTTAAACTGATGGTATAGAACAAGGCGTAGGGTAGACAGAAAAGATGCGCGCATAGCTGAACATCTGGTAGAACCAGAATTAGCATGTGGGGGATTCTCGAATAGGTATCCTCACATCAGGGGATGAGATAATAGTTTGAAAAGGTGCAATCGCCGCAGCAGCATGTGACATGGCTAACACCGGTGGACGAGAAGGGCGTGAATTAGATGATGGTCCTCCGACTGAATGTTCCGAATGATCAGACGATACCAGAATAAAATAATCTGCCATCGCTGATATCTGAAAATTGCGTCGCAAGATAAGGATCTCGAATCTCATCAGGGATCGCACTGAAACCTACTATTTGGTCGCACTCAACCTCTCGACGTTCTATCTTTCTGTTTCCTAATCCTAATCCTAACCCTCTATCTATTCCCGATAATCTAGGCCTGTTTCAGTGACTTATAACCTGTAGCTATGATACCAAACCTGTGATGCCATCCAAACTCGGGTCAGAAGTTTGGGGCACATAACACACACAAAACAGATAAATCTGTATATAAAATATTATATGCATTGACACTTCTTTTCACAACCATGGATCACAACAGGTTCAAGTATGAAAACAAGCCACAACCTTATCTTTTATTATATCGTACCAAATCCCAACTAGTTTACATCTGATAATGATATCATTCTTAAAATTTTGCATACCTTATCTATAATATAAAGCTCCTGTTAGCTCGATCCAACATAACCTGGAATCCTAGCTCGCACACTGGACTGTGAATCCTAATTACCAACAATTTCCTTTTCAACTGATGAAAACATAAAAAGGTTCGCAAGAGTGAGCTAACTAGCTCAGCAATTCATAATAACAATAACTGAGGTTAAACAATAACCAATTGAAATGATTCAGAAGAATCAAGTTTCTGAATAAGCAATGACTAGAATTGGATATTCACTTTTTATTTTAAAAACCAAGGTTAGACTGCTGATCAGTCACGCACTAACCCCGAGCAAGGATCCCAGTTTTGCTCTATATACTGGATCCAAGGCACACATTGTCCTATTATGACCACGAATTTGGTCCGACCACAAATCTGGTCCACATTTATCAAACCATCAAATTCTAAAACAATTAAATATGATAACCAGTGTAATTCAATAAGTTGAAATGTTACAACCGGCATTTTCGTGTAATACTATTTGTAAATTTGGTGCAATTTTAAAACCGAATGCCAATATATTCAACTATTGTATGCTTGTGTGAATGAGAATTTCTGCGTCTTAAATTTGCGTTATATGGTATATGATTTTTCAAAGCAAAAGTTTATTTATTTCTTTTATTTTTGATTTATAAGGAATATTTTAAACCTTGAATAATTTTTTTTTAAAGTTATTTTGTTCACAAATTTCAAAAGTGGTTTTATAAAATTTCTAAAAATCCAAGTTATTATATGTTATAAATTTTATAATTTTTGAAATTGTATTTTATTTTATAAAAATAAATCTTTATAAATTTTAGTTGTCATAATTAGCAAATTACATGGTTTCCCTTGCATGCAAATCCTTTTCTATTCAATTTAAAGGGCTAAAGAGACAATTCCAACTCCACTAACTCTTATTTTACTAGCAAAATTCCTTCTTTGCCCTTGTATGCAAAATGATCCAAGTATAATTGGAAGGTAGTCTTGTCAATTCTCATTCCCACTCACATTTTGTCAAATCAAAAATCATAAAACAAGCAAATGGCATGATCATTCACTCTACTCACACCACACTTTCTCCTCCCTCCCTCCTCCCTCTCTCACTCTCGGCCCTCCTCTCTCTCACTCTCAGGTTTTAGCCGAGAATTTCCCCCTCCTCATTTTCTTTATTCCTCATTAAGCTCTCACCTTCTATACAAGTAAATACTACTTCCCATATCATGATCACATATATTTCAAGGAGTTTTGAGTAAAAAGTTTAAGTTTTAAGGTTGAATGTCAAGGTTTTAGTTGAAACTCAAAGTACAACCTTGATTTTTATGGATTTAAGGTTGTTTTTGAGAGGACTACAAGGAATGGTGAAGTGCCAAGTCTTGAGAAGGAAACTCTTGATGTTGAATGACCATTTCCCTTCCATTTCATTCGGCCATGACCTTAAGGGAACCGAATGAATGGTCCATGAGATCATTCTTGTTGCTTTGTTCAATCTTTGTATGTTTATATGATAATGGCATGAATCTTGTAGTGAAAATTCGATGAAACTCTTTGCATGCTAAGTGATCATCTAGATATAGCTTATGCTAGGCTTGCATGTCAATTTCATGGTGAAATATATTTAGAAAACATGTTGCTTTGGTTGGTAAAACTCGAAGACATGCATGCATATGGATTTCTCTTAGAATGTTATAAGATTTTGATCATTTGGAAAGATTTTGTTAGTAAGCTTTAATTTCAGTAGGAATAAGGTGTTAATATTGATTAGTGTTCCTTGATGCATGGTAATAATTCGGGTATATTTTATAAAAAAAACATAACTTGTTATTTTCAAAAACTTGATGATTTGTGAGTTGTGAAATGTGGTTTCTTTTGTTTTGCCATGATTGCACCTTAGGTAAGGATGATCTCCACCAAGATTATTTTGAGTATAAGGGAGTTAGTTCAGTAGATCACCATGTTTAAGTCTTGGTTTGGGTATTGGGTTGTTGGTGATTGAGTTTGTCAAGTCAAAATCTTGGAGAAAGGAGAGTTATAGTTTCTACAGAAAATCAGTTTAGTACCATGAGGTTTAGAGTGAGTTTTGACCATGTCATTGATATGCACTTTGAGGACCAAGCCACCATAAGTCAGTATTGGGAGTATATAAAAGGTTTTAGGTGTTGGTTGGAGGTTTGCATGTCGTTTGGTTAGGTGCACAAGTAGAATAACAAAATCTGTCCAGCAGGGAACAGTTTTGTTGCAACTTAGAAATAGGGAGATTTGACCATGTCATGGGTAGGCCCTCATTAGGCCCTGTTGGGCCTTAGTTAGAGGGAGTGTCAGAGAATTTTTTCCAACCATAGTTCATAGGATATGAGTTAGAACCATGTGTTACAAGTTAATTCAAGTCAGGGCGTTTTCTGCCCAGAAAAACAGGGGAACCATGGACTTTAAGCCTAGGCCCAAGAAGGCCCAAGCCAGGCCTTTGAGCCACATCAAGTTTGGGAGATGCCCAAAGGTCAGGAGAGTCTTGTGTAAAAGTTTTTAAGGAAATACTATAGTTTAAGGGTGTCTAATGCACTCAAGAAACCATAGATGTCATTCTGAAATTTGCACCAGTGAGCACTTTCAGTTTTCACATAGTTTTAGAACACTTAGGAGTGAGATTTAGGTTGACCACCATAGTTGTAAGATAGTATAAGGTCAGTAGAGCAAAAGGCCCAAGTGAGGGTCAATAGGTCTAGGATAGTTTAGTAAAGACACACCGAATTAGGAAGCCAAAATTTGAAGACTTTGTCTAGTTTAGCGACCAAGTGACTTAAGTTGTGAGTCGAGATCATCCAAGCCTAGTGTTACATTATGGTGTATATGGTAATATTTGGTATTAAAATATGATATGTGAGTATATGTGGCTTTGTGTGCAAGTATATTTTGAAGGTGAATACAAATTAAGTGCATATAGGCCTAAGTGCCATTTGTATTTAAATTACGGGATGTGAATAGGTTAAGTTGGTGAAAATATATTATAACAAGAATTATTATTATTTATGTAGGATCTCGAGACGAGGGAAAACTTTCCATAAAGGTCGAGTGAAGCTTCCAGTTGCTCCTACCAGTCAAACCAGACCAGCCTTTCTCAAGGCAAGTGATTCAACTTGTCTTTCGTATTCACTGTAAATAGTTCATATATATCGATGCAACTATCCTGAGTCATTTTGATATATTTAAATCAAGCGTATCTTATGTTTATCTTTGAATCATATATAAATACCACGAACCCTCGAGTACGTATTGCAAAGTAGTTCAAAATTTTATCATGATAGTATATTAAAGTAATTTTGAATACCATGATAAAAGAAAGGGTAGTTATAACTCTTGGTTGATTCTCTTTATTAACATGCTGATGATTCCTAAGTATTGATATCTCATCCTGATACTTGAACCCCTATAGAACCTTACCTTGAACCCTGAAAGTCAGATATTTATCAAAGTGATTCCTCATTGATTGATACCCCTCTTTCTTATCTTAAAGCTTGACAATTCTGATATAACCTGAGTTAAAGATCATTTCTTCATACCTTAACACCCTTAGTATTCATAAAGCTTATCTTCTTGATGATCCAGCACTTGTGCCTTGACGAGAAACCATTGCTTTAAGACCAGTTTGGCATTACCCCTACATAATATCCAATAGCCTCACTAAATTTTCTTGTCCAAGTTTTATATATGAAAACCTTTCCGTTACCCTAATGGAGTAAAGTTTAGTGGATCATTGTTAGGGCGAAATCACGCACTAATATTCACGCAAGTATACGCGTTCACAAATAATATAGAACACTTTCTAGTTCGTTCCCTCAGAGACTCAGACTAAGTTTTTATCTAATTAAACTCACTCACCAATGTATGACTACTTCTCAATGTTAAGATAATAACACTTAAAATTGTTGATTAAATATTAACTATAATTAACTACTTAATTAACCACTTAACTAACACTTCAACTTATCAATAATAAAACACTCATGAGATCACAACTCCATTATTACTTCCTTCTATAGCCATTGTTATTACCTTTAGCATGTGACAGTGATGATATTAATCGAATAACACAAAACTGATAAAAGCCAACTTTCATTGTACTAATACCATTCTACCAAGCATCCACAATTAAGATAGAAGTTGAATAGTCATCAATTATGTTGAGTTCCTATATGTCTACAGAAATTGACAACACAACGATTTAAGCACAAGTTATTCCATTTGATTACATAGGGCAAATAAAACTGTTAGAGTTACCCACTAATCATGCACAACGTACATGAACCTATGCTAGCATGGCAAGTTCTAAATCTCAAGATCCACCGTCGCTTCACAAGAGATTAACACCCTATCTTATATGTTCGCGACGCACATAAGACGAATACGCACAACCAATACTAGATATCATGCAATCATCACACACTAAAGTATTAAACAATTAACTAAAGAATTTCATAATAAATCCGTTGCAACCCCATGATCACGATTAGCCCATAATAGAACTTATCGCCATCATGGGTTCATATGAAATCATGATAATCAACACAAGAAAATAATAACTAAACTAATTATATTAAAACAGAGTACGTCACAAGAGTAAATAAGTCAAAGCAAGAAAACTAGCATCCAACGTTACAACGAAACAAGAATCACAAGAATATATGCTTCCTCTTCGCTGCAGTGTGCTAAATCGGTCTTCTTCCTTATCTCCTTCGCTTCTTGCGCCAACACAATTTAAAACATAATCTCCTTCTTATTCTCTATGAAAACGTCTCAAATCTACTTATATAATAGTCCCATAAAACTCAGATTACATAGAAGTTGGAAGCCAAACAGAAGTAGAAGTCTAAAATAATTCAGCTTTTTCCCCGACCCTGCGCGGCCGCTCAGCATTTCTGCGCGGGCGCGCAAGGCTGCTGCGCGGCCGCTCAGCATTGCTGCGCGGGCGCGCAGGACCCTACTGGAAAAATTCCCGGTTTGCTCCGTTTCTTCGCCGTAATCTGCCCGTTCTCTTCCTCTCGCAATGGTGAACACATGCCAAGGCTTATTCTTGATGATTCCTCCTCCGAAATGCAACTAATACCCTGAAATGCATAAACACTAGAAAAACGCATCAAATACACAAAATACTTGATTTCAAGACACCAATTTAAGCCATTTTAAGACGTTCTAAGTGGTATAAAATGCCACTTATCACACCCCCAAACTTAAATCGATGTTTGTCCTCAAGCGTCACAGACTCAAAACAAATAAAAATATGCATGAATGCAATCTATATGAAAATGCAACGATCCCCCTTACTACAATTAACCAACCAAATTGTCACGTCTCAACGAATGCAGTTAGACACTAAAGATCAATAAACTCATGCAAACGGACATACAGCCAAAAACGTGGTGTGTGCAAATGCTTAACAGATATGCTTCGGAACTAGACCAATTACTATGACTAGACTATCCTCAAGGCAATCCTACGATTATACAAAGAATAAAAATTCTAGGCACAAAGTGATATACAACACTACAAGAACTCTGGAGCTTACTATGGAATCGTGCTTTTTATTTACAACTCAAATGCTTATTTGACCGTGCAATGAGTGAGGTCCATAAAAGACTTATACAATGGTATCCATGTAACGAGCGTTAGGTTAGCGGATCCCAGACTCTAAAAGCCTTAGGTCACTAGGCACAAAGTCCCCTAAGAACTTAATAACTCGAATACCAAAGAGCCCACTCTTGATCAATTATGCAAAAAAAATTTTTTTTTTTTTTTTTCTGAGCAAGTGCGTTTCGCTCCATCTTGCTCAACCCTAGACTACTCGCATAACATGCGAGCCGGCTACTAGCCATTTGACGCCTAGCCACAACTAGCAACAAATTCCATTTTTACTCCATTTTTTTCTTTTTCATGCCTTTACCACTAAGAACCTATTATCAAATTCTAAGCATAATAAATAGATTATCCTCGAAAATAATCAGATCATAACAACAATCTAGCCCTTAAGCATTCTCTAAGACTTAGTGAAAATACAAGTGCTTCTAGCATGCATATCAACCTACACAACTTAATATCACTTTAATGCTATCACTACACTCGCATCAATATCACAATTCAGTCGATAAATCATTGCAAAAGGGATCATGGTATATGCATGAGCTATATGATATGACAAACAAATAAAGCTATATATAAAAAAAAACTTATATGGCAAAAATTATGCAACTATATGAACTAACTATCATGAATATGCAGCTATATGACACACACAAAATATTCCTTAACTACCACCCCCAAACTTAAAATCTTCACTGTCCCCAGTGAAGGTAGTAGAAAGGAACACAGGGTATACCTACTCGGAGTCATCATCATCATCACCCTCAGTGGGTGGAGTATCAGGCGGCGGGTATGCAGAGTCCTCACCAAAAACTGGCCACTGGATATCAGCTCCAAGGCCTCGAAAAGCAGTCCCTAACGCAAGGGTGAGCTCCTGAGCAAACCTGCTCTGCGTCTCATACATGGCATCCATCCGCCGTGAAAGCCTCCTATACTGGGCATCACCCATCCCAGCACCCTCCTGAGCTCTCGAAGAACCAGCCTCACCACGCCCTGGCCTAGCCATAGTAGCACCTCGTGCTGGACGTCCTCCTGGAAGACGATAACCCAGCCCATGCTCCTCAGGCTCACCACCGGTCCACTCCTGCATCCCATTCAGAGTGCCAGAATCTATCGGAGCTGCTGGCAACTGCAACTGCTCATGAGCCGGCCAGTTCACTCCTACTGCTCGGCATAGCTTCATAACCGTGGATGCATAAGGGATGTTCATATGCTTTGCTCCCCTCAAAAACTTCAGAATTCCTTGATAGATAAACTCACTAAGGTCCAAATAGTATTCCTCATTCAGAATTCCCCACAACAACTGTGCTATCTCAACTGTGACCTCGTGTGCATGTGAAGAAGGCAAAATATTAGCACATATAAATGCATTCCATGCACGGGCATACCTGTTCATGGCGATAGCCGGAAAGTGACGATACTCATTATTGGCTGGACTGCGGTTCCAAACTGTGCCCGGTCGACAGAGAGTCGCACAAATCAAATCCAATTCAAAATCCTCAGCAGTCTTTTCATTCCAGTTCTCCTCTTCGGGCTTCCTCTCTCGCTGTCCAATTACACGGCGAATCACCGCACGATGATAATCAACCGTCAGCCCACGAACTACAGAAAACCCATTCTTTTCAGCCTTCGCGTTCGCGTAGAACTCGCGAACAATACTCATCGGTACTGCTTCGGGTGACTCACAAAAAGCTATCCACCCCTTCTCTGCAATCATGGGTAACAACTCACCATCCCTCCCTGATGGTAAAAACCCCCTCTCCTTCAGAATCGGCTTCCCCAACAGCCTAGTGTACTCCTCCTCCGCAGCTCTGTCAGTTAACCGAGGCCTTGCAGCAGTACCCCTTGATGAATCAGCAGTAGGAACTGTGCTGCTGCTGTCAATAGTGCGTGCTCTCTTGGGTGCCATTGATTTGTGAATAAAAGTGTGTAAGAACTGATTTTTGATGTTTATGAGAGGGTTTAAGTGTAGGAAGTTTGTGGGAGATATGTGGGATAGGTGTATGTATATATAGGGTGTGGAGTAGGTTAAATTAGATTAGGAGTGGGTTTGAGGGATAAAATCATGGGGTAATGGGAAAAGAATTCGTGGGTTTATGGGCTGTGATGGGTTTTTGTGTTTTGTGTTTTTTTTTTCTGAACTGTAAAAATATTTTCTGGAACTCGACCCCTGTGCGGCCGCTCAGCATTTCTGCGCGGGCGCACAGCATAGCTGCGCGGGCGTGCAGAGGGTCTCTGGAAAAAAAAAATTTCAGCCCCTTTTTTCTGATTTTTTTGTGTTTTTGGATAGGTTATTAACTTCTAAGGGTTCCTGTAACAACAATTCATGGGTTGCCTCCCATGCAGCGCTTCTTTTTCGTCATTAGCTTGACGTTCCGTACCTTTCTCAAGTAGTCAACAAAATGGCACTAACCACCTCTCGGTTTGCCATGTCCCCATAGTAGTGCTTCAACCGCTGACCGTTAACCTTGAATGCTTGGTCCGAATCATTCTCAAAAATTTCCACCGCTCCATGTGGAAACACAGTTTTGACAATAAAAGGTCCAGACCACCTTGATTTCAACTTCCCAGGAAAAAGACGGAGCCGAGAGTTGAATAACAGAACTTGTTTCCCTGGCACAAATAACTTAGGATGTAGCTTCCTATCGTGCCACCTCTTCACCTTTTCCTTATACATTTTGTTATTCTCGTACGCTTGTAGTCGAAATTCATCAAGTTCATTAAGCTGAAGCATTCTTTTCTTACCAGCTGCATCTAAATCCAGGTTCAATTTCTTCAATGCCCAGTAGGCTTTATGCTCAAGCTCCGCCGGTAGATGACATCCCTTACCGTACACCAACTGAAACGGTGACATCCCAAGTGGAGTTTTGCATGCTGTTCTGTAAGCCCAAACAGCTTCATCGAGCTTTAAAGACCAATCCTTCCTTGACGGACAAACAACCTTCTCTAGAATGCGCTTTATCTCTCTGTTAGACACTTCCGCTTGACCATTTGTTTGCGGATGATAGGCAGTAGCTACTCGATGATTCACATTATAACGCTGCATCATAGAAGTGAACTTACGGTTGCAAAAATGCGATCCTTCATCACTTATGATTACCCGAGGCATTCCAAACCTTGTGAAAATTTGCTTATGAAGAAAATTTAGCACTGCCTTTACATCATTTGTCGGTAAAGTTTTAACTTCGACCCATTTTGAGACATAATCGACTGCCAGCAAGATGTACTGATTATTGCAAGACGAGATAAAAGGCCCCATGAAATCGATTCCCCATACATCAAAGACCTCGACTTCAAGCATCACATTTAATGGCATCTCATCCTTCCTTGACAAATTTCCCACTCTTTGGCAACGATCACACCTTAAAACAAACTGATGAGCATCCTTGAACAAAGTAGGCCAGAAAAAACCTGCTTGCAGAATACGAGCTGCCGTCTTCTCACCTTCATAGTGTCCACCATAAACCGTGGAATGGCAGTCTCGTAATATCCCCTCTGTCTCACAGAACGGGATACATCTCCTGATGATCTGATCAGCTCCCTGTCTAAACAAATATGGTTCATCCCATATATACCACTTCACCTCATGCAGAAACTTCTTCTTCTGAGCGGATGTCAAATTAAGCGGCATTATATTGCTGACAAGATAGTTTACAATATCTGCAAACCATGGTTCTTCCTCCTAAATTGCAAACAACTGCTCATCCGGAAAAGATTCATTGATTAACGTCCTATCTTGTGAAGTAGAATCGGGATTCTCCAACCTAGAGAGATGGTCAGCTACTTGATTCTCAGTACATTTTCTATCTTTGATCTCTAACTCAAATTCCTGAAGTAAAAGCACCCAACGAATGAGTCTCGGCTTCGAATCCTTCTTAGAAACCAGATAGCGAATAGCTGCATGATCAGTGAATACTGTTACTTTCGTACCAAGCAGATAAGATCGAAATTTCTCAAAGCCAAAGACTATAGCCAAAAGCTCCTTCTCAGTAGTGGTGTAGTTCAATTGGGCCCCATTTAAAGTCTTACTCGCATAGTAGACCACATGGAAGAGATTTTTCTTGCGCTGTCCCAGAATTGCACCTACCGCATAGTCACTCGCATCACACATCATCTCAAACGGTTCTGTCCAATCTGGTACTGTAATAACTGGTGCCGTGATCAAACTCCCTTTGAGAGTCTCGAATGCTGCCAAACATTCATCATCAAATTTGAAAGGCACATCTTTCTCAAGTAAATTGCACAACGGCTTAGATATCTTTGAAAAGTCCTTGATGAATTGCCGATAAAAACCCGCATGACCGAGAAAACTACGGATTCCTTTCACCGAATTAGGTGGGGGAAGATTTTCAATGACTCCCACCTTGGCCTTGTCCACCTCCAGACCTTTGCTAGAGACCTTATGTCCAAGGATAATGCCTTCACGCACCATAAAATGACATTTCTCCCAATTAAGCACCAAATTAGTTTCCACGCATCTTTTGAGTATGGCGCGCAGATTATTCAAACATTCATCATATGAGTGTCCAAAGACGGAGAAGTCATCCATGAACACTTCGACGTTATTTCCAGTCATGTCAGAGAATATAGCCATCATACATCTCTGAAAGGTGGCCGGGGCGCCACATAAACCAAACGAAACTCTTCGAAAAGCAAATGTGCCAAATGGACAAGTGAAGGTAGTCTTTTCCTGATCCTCTAGTGCAATACAAATCTGATTATACCCGGAATAACCATCCAGAAGACAAAAATACTCATGTCCCAGCAATCTGTCAAGCATTTGATCAATGAATGGGAGAGGGAAGTGATCCTTCCTTGTGGCTTTATTCAATTTTCTATAATCCATACATACTCTCCATCCTGTAACTGTTCGAGTAGGGATGAGCTCATTTTTTTCATTTGTGACCACAGTGATACCTCCTTTCTTAGGTACACATTGCACGGGGCTCACCCACGAGCTGTCAGAAATAGGATAAATGATGCCTGCATCTAGCCATTTCAGAATTTCTTTCTTCACCACCTCCTTCATGATCGGGTTCAGTCTTCGCTGCTGTTCCACAGTTGGCTTACTACCTTCCTCTAACAGAATTTTATGCATACAATATGAAGGACTTATCCCCTTGATGTCTGCTATGGTCCATCCTCTAGCCGATTTGAATTCTCTCAAAATCCTTAAGAGCTTGTCTTCCTCACTACCTGAAAGGTCAGCTAAAATAATAACAGGTAACGTAGATGAATAACCTAAAAAAGCATACCTTAAGTGTTCAGGTAATGGTTTTAGCTCCAAGGTAGGTGCTTCCTCTATTGATGGTTTGAGCTTCCCTTCAGCATTCTTAAGGTCAGAAGTACCAAGAGATTCAAATGGTATGTCGAGCTTTCGCTTCCATGGAGAAGCGTTCAGATATTGTAATTGCTCGTTGATATCTTCATCATCACTGTCAAATTCCCCCACTAAGGCCTTTTCCAATGCATCAGACATTAGCATGTGATCGAGTTCCGAAGTAACCGCAGAATCAATCACATCCACTTTTAAGCACTCTTCATCTTCTGTAGGGAATTTCATTGCCTTGAATACGTTGAAGGTCACATCCTGATCTTGGACCCGCATAGTAAGTTCCCCTTTTTGCACATCTATCAAGGTACGGCCAGTAGCCAAGAAAGTCCTCCCCAAGATTATGGGAATCTTCTTATCTTCCTCAAAATCCAGAATAACAAAATCAGCAGGAAAGAAGAGCTTATCCACCTTGACGAGCACATCCTCAACTATGCCCCTTGGGTAAGTAATGGAACGGTCCGCCAATTGTAGCGACATGTATGTGGGTTTTGGATCAGGTAGATCCAGCTTTTTAAAGATCGACAACGGCATCAGATTAATGCTTGCTCCCAAATCACAAAGGCACTTATTAAAAGTTAGATTGCCAATGGTGCAAGGAATGGTGAAGCTTCCTGAATCTTTCAGTTTTGGTGGTAACTTTTGCTGCAGAACAGCGCTGCATTCTTCCATGAGAGCAACGGTTTCAAGGTCATCCAGTTTCACCTTCCTTGAAAGAATAGTCTTCATAAACTTTGCATAACTAGGCATTTGTTCCAGAGCCTCAGCGAAAGGTATATTGATGTGAAGTTTCTTGAACACCTCCAGAAACTTCCCGAACTGTCTATCCAGCTTTTGTTGCTGCAATCTCTTAGGAAAAGGTGGTGGAGGATAGAGCTGTTTCTCCCCTGTATTAGCCTCAGGCAGAGTGTGTTCAACAGTAGTCTTCTTTGGTTCCGCCACTTTCTCCTTTTGCTTAGATTCTTCATCTCTAACTTCAGATTCGACTTCTTTTGCCTTTTCAGCATCAGCTACTTTTCCAGACCTTAAGGTAATAGCATTGACTTGCTCTTTAGCTTCCTTCCTGCCTGGTACTTCCGTGTCACTGGGAAGAGTGCCAGGTTGACGATTGAGCACTGCATTGGCTAATTGACCGATTTGATTTTCCAAGGTCTTGATAGAAACCGCCTGACTCTTGCACAACAGCTTAAGTTCCTCAAAATCAGCACTAGTAGGTGCAGCTGCACTTCCCTGTTGAGGATATGATTGCCTTGTAGCATACTGCTGTGGTTGCTGGAATCCAGGTGGGTTAAACTGTTTACTTACTCCTTGCTGATGTGGTGGCTGAATAGCATTCTGATTATTCCCCCAGCTGAAATTTGGATGATTTCTGTTGTTAGGATGATAGGTCGCTGGCACAGGCTGCTGTTGTCGCTGATAATTATTCACATACTGAACAGATTCGTTGACAAGAGAACACTGATCCTTAGCATGAGAACCTGCACAAAGCTCACAAACCATAGCTATTTGATTAACTCCATACGTAGCCAAAGAATCAACCTTCATTGATAGCGCTTGGAGCTGGGCTGCAATAGCGGTGGCTGCATTAACTTCCAGAATACCTGCTACCTTGCCTGACGTCATCCTCTGAGTTGGGTTTTGATGCTCATTTGCAGCCATTGTCTCTATAAGATTATACGCCTCAGTATAGCTTTTAGCCCATAAGGCTCCTCCAGCTGCTGCATCGAGCATGGGCCGAGATTGGGCCCCCAAACCATTATAAAAACCAGTGATTACCATCCAATCCGGCATTCCATGATGTGGACATTTTCTCAACATTTCCTTGTAGCGTTCCCAAGCCTCGCACATAGATTCTGTAGGTTGCTGCGCAAACTGAGTAAGAGCACTCCTCATAGCAGCAGTCTTTGCCATTGGATAAAACTTCACCAGAAACTTTTGCGCAAGATTTTGCCACGTAGTGATGGACCCAGCTGGTTCAGAATGTAACCAGTCTTTAGCCTTATCCCTCAGTGAGAATGGGAAAAACCTCAACTTGATAGCCTCATCAGTCACGCCATTATACTTAAAAGTGCTGCAGATCTCGACAAAATTCCTTATGTGCATGTTGGGGTCTTCAGTTGCCGCTCCTCCAAAAGAAACAGAATTCTGCACCATCTGAATAGTGCCCGGCTTGATTTCAAAGGTGTTAGCTTGAATAGCAGGATGAAGGATGCTTGACTGAATGTCATCAATTTTAGGCCGAGAAAAATCCATAAGAGTTGGATCAGCTTGAACAATATGATCTCCCATGTTTACTGGTTCTTTCTGCTCAGTTCCTGAATCCGAATCCTCAAAATCTAACTTCTCCGGAGTATCAAGAACTTCGTCTTTCTCCTCAGCTGTATCTAAGGTCCTCTTGCGAGCACGAGAACGAGTTTGCATAAACACTTGCTAAAGTACCTGAAACACAACCGAAAAGAGTAATTAACTACTACGTCCTAATCACTGAGTCCTAATGACCAATGATGGTAAGTACATAAACTAAACAAATACGCCGAGTCCCCGGCAGCGGCGCCAAAAACTTGTTAGGGCGAAATCACGCACTAATATTCACGCAAGTATACGCGTTCGCAAATAATATAGAATACTTTCTAGTTCGTTCCCTCAGAGACTCAGACTAAGTTTTTGTCTAATTAAACTCACTCACCAATGTATGACTACTTCTCAATGTTAAGATAATAACACTTAAAATTGTTGATTAAATATTAACTATAATTAACTACTTAATTAACCACTTAACTAACACTTCAACTTATCAATAATAAAACACTCATGAGATCACAACTCCATTATTACTTCCTTCTATAGCCATTGTTATTACCTTTAGCATGTGACAGTGATGATATTAATCGAATAACACGAAACTGATAAAAGCCAACTTTCATTGTACTAATACCATTCTACCAAGCATCCATAATTAAGATAGAAGTTGAATAGTCATCAATTATGTTGAGTTCCTATATGTCTACAGAAATTGACAACACAACGATTTAAGCACAAGTTATTCCTTTTGATTACATAGGGCTAATAAAACTGTTATAGTTACCCACTAATCATGCACAACGTACATGAACCTACGCTAGCATGGCAAGTTCTAAATCTCAAGATCCACCGTCGCTTCACAAGAGATTAACACCCTATCTTATATGTTCGCGACGCACATAAGACGAATACGCACAACCAATACTAGATATCATGCAATCATTACACACTAAAGTATTAAACAATTAACTAAAGAATTTTATAATAAATCTGTTGCAACCCCATGATCACGATTAGCCCATAATAGAACTTATCGCCATCATGGGTTCATATGAAATCATGATAATCAACACAAGAAAATAATAACTAAACTAATTATATTAAAACAGAGTATGTCACAAGAGTAAATAAGTCAAAGCAAGAAAACTAGCATCCAACGTTACAACGAAACAAGAATCACAAGAATATATGCTTCATCTTCGCTGCAGTGTGCTAAATCGGTCTTCTTCCTTATCTCCTTCGCTTCTTGTGCCAACACAATTTAAAACATAATCTCCTTCTTATTCTCTATGAAAATGTCTCAAATCTACTTATATAATAATCCCATAAAACTCAGATTACATAGAAGTTGGAAGCCAAACAGAAGTAGAAGTCTAAAATAATTCAGCTTTTTCCCCGACCCTGCGCGGCCGCTCAGCATTTCTGCGCGGGCGCGCAGGACCCTTCTGGAAAAATTCCCGGTTTGCTCCGTTTCTTCGCCGTAATCTGCCCGTTCTCTTCCTCTCGCAATGGTGAACACATGCCAAGGCTTATTCTTGATGATTCCTCCTCCGAAATGCAACTAATACCCTGAAATGCATAAACACTAGAAAAACGCATCAAATACACAAAATACTTGATTTCAAGACACCAATTTAAGCCATTTTAAGACGTTCTAAGTGGTATAAAATGCCACTTATCAATCATGGCCCTGAGATTTAGTACCATATTTCCCGTGTTTCGAGTTGGTCTATAATCCCTTGATAAAAATGCTTACTGTTAAAAGAGATTTTGTTATAATTCGGCATTAGTTTTTGAAATAAATAATATGTGGATTTTCAGTCCCAAAGGGGGATAAATGTTTTCTTTGAATAGTGGATCTGGACTGAGACGCGAGTCCTTTCCACACTTATATTAGGCTTAAAAGTTGCCTAGGGATTCCCATTAATGTTCTAGAACCCAGCGAGGTTCGGGATTACTTCGCGGTTGATCACCGGCTGTAATCCGTAGCGTCATAAAATGATTTTGATTAAGATATGGTTTTGAAATTGTTTTGATCCAAGAAAAATGATGCCATCACCCAAAGTTTTATCTCTCGTTATCATTGGTTATGTCTTTCCATTGTCATTCTTTAATGTATATCTTGATTTATGTTTTTTATCGTACTGTTTAGCACTTGTTGAGCATTTGGCTCACTCCTTGCTTTACCCTGATATTACAGCTAGCAGCTATGGTTAGATTCAAGCAGACCACCCGTAAGTCCTGTGATGCTGATGCTTATGTTTGAGCTCAGGTAGAATAAGAGTTAGTAGTTTTATGTGAGGACTCGATATTTAAAATCAGCTGTAATAGATGGTAGTGTTGGGCTGTTCCAAACCCTAAACTGTAAGATCTTGGATTTGGTTATGTTTATTTATTTTTAAATAATGTAATAGTTATATTTAATTTTGCTGGTTAAGTTGGGGGTGTGATAGGTTTTAGTATCAGAGCTACGGTTTAGAGTCCTTGGACAGCCCAAATAGGTTATAGGGTATATATATAGGCTATAGATAATACGCGAGAGAGTAGGTTAAGTAAGTTTATTATTAATACTCCTCTTATTGGTTGTCAGCTAAGGGCGCATTCCTCGACACCCTCTGGGTCAGACGACACTATTGCTTTCTCCGTGTATGCTGAGTTGAGGCGCGAGTTTGACATGCTTCAGGGAAAGTACGACCGACTGATAGACCGACTGAAGAACGTGTACCCGAACAGCCGAAACTACGAAGGGAAGCCCAAGGAGCAGATGACTGCGAGACTTGAGACCTTGGTTCAGTACGTCAACACTAAGCTTGAGGAGATGCCATCGCACCGGGATCGCACCAGCCAGTATGTCATTCAGATGGTGGCAGATGAGCTCCAGGGCATTGTGAAGACGCTTCAAGAGGAAAAGACTACCAAGCCCCGTTCAGATGGAGTGGAGCCTTAGTTCTTTCCATTTACCTTTTCATGTTGTTGTACTATCAGACTCCGTAGAATTCCCAGTTGTTTCCGTTATTTCCTTTAAATAAGCCTGTTGTTCCTCGAATCAGACTTTGTCCTAATCCTATATATTGTGACCTTTAAATTTCAATAATCATGCTCTATTGTTCCATTTGCTCTCAACTGTTATTTTATGTTTTTATATACATCGCCATATCTGCTTAACTTGAAACTTGACCTCATAAGTAAACAAGAAGGCCATGCGATACCCTCAAATTATTTTATCATTCATATCTGTTTTGACATAACTCTTATTTCAGGATCATGCCTCCCAAAAAGAAGAACCCAACAACCACATCTACCACAGACCCAAATATTTTTCGAATACTGGAAGCTTTGCAACAACAAACCAATGCTATAGCTCAACAACAACTAACTCTTCAACAACGAATTGAAAACCAAGATAACCATGAACCACACCAACCACCAGTACCACCTAGACAAGTTATCACTTTCAAGGCTTTTCAGAATGTGAATCCACCTGCATTCTATGATACCACTGATCCAGTAATAGCTAACATATGGATTAAGGAAATGGAAAGGACTTTTGAGTTGGTACAGTTAGGAGACGATCAGAAGACGCCGTACGCTACTTACTTCTTGAAGGGCGAAGTCATCTATTGGTGGGAATCAGTAAAAGCTATGGAAGCAACCCAGCAAGTTTCTTGGGGGAGATTTAAGAAGTTATTTCTGGACAAGTATTACCCTAAGTACATGCAGAATCAGATGGAGCTTAAATTTTTGGAGTTGAAGCAAGGGAACATGACGGTACTGGAGTATGAGAAGAAGTTCACTGAGTTGTCAAGGTTTGTGACAAAGTATACCAGCACCGAGGAGGAAAAAGCGAAGAAGTTTCAGCAAGGATTGGAGCCTTGGATCAGAGATAGAGTAGCTATGCTTGAGCTTGAAACTTATGCGGGAGTAGTACAGAAAGCTGCTCTGATTGAGAATAATGGGATGCAGTCAAGGAAGGAAAGGGATAACAAGAAGAGGAAGGTTCCATTGTATGGAGAAAAGTCTGAAGCCGGAAGTTCACAAGATCGGAATATAAAGAGGATCGGATTCCATAAGGGCGGAAATTTTCAAAAGAAGGGAAATTTGGGCAAAAGGCAAGAATCAAAGGGGAACAACCAGGCAAGCCAAGGCCAAGTTGGAGAAAATAGGTTCCAGAGACCCGAATACAAGCACTGTGGAAGAAGGAACCCTGGAGTGTGCAATAAACTGAGCATGACCTACTATAGGTGTAACCAGAAGGGACATTTGGTGAATGAGTGCAAGATGCCGAAGCCAGGAGTTACGTGTTACAAGTGTGGGAAGATTGGACACATAGCTAGAGAGTGCAAGGCAACCGGACCAGTCAAAGCTTTAATGAATGTGGCAAGTACCAGTACGAGCGTGCCAGCTGAGGTATTGGCATTACCTCCACCACCTACATCAACCCCGCAAGCAACAGCAAGGACATTTGATCTGAAGATGAAGGATGTTGTTCAGAATTCTGAGGTGATAGCGTGTACACTTTTACTCAATAATGTCAAAGCTAAAGTATTGATTGATTCGGGAGCAACAAGATCTTTCATATCAGAAACTTTTGTTGATAAGCTTCAATTTGATAAAATGATTATGAGCGAGGTAGTAAATGTGGTAATTACAAACCAAGAGAAGATTCATGTGAATCAATTTTGTCCGAAGTGTGAGATTGATATTTCGAGATATAAGTTTTCAGCCGACTTGATACTCTTCAAGTTGGGGGAGTTTGATATAATTTTAGGAATGGATTGGTTAGGAGAGAATAACGCTCAGATTAATTGTAAGACCAAGAAAGTGTATTTAAAGACGAAGAGTGGAGAGAAGGTAGTATTTAAGGGGCAGAGGCAAGAACAACTATTTCTTACAATCGTTCAGGCTAAGAAGCTACTTAGAAAAGGTTGTGAGTCCTTCCTAGCTTATGTAGTGGATTCAGAAAAAGGCAGTACCAGCATAGAAGATATACCTGTAGTTAACGAGTTTCCCGATGTGTTTCCAGATGAACTACCAGGCTTACCACCAAATCGACAAATCGAGTTCGAGATCAACCTTGCTCCAGGCACGAAACCAGTTTCAAAGGCCCCATATAGGATGGCACCAGTAGAAATGAAAGAGTTGGCGAGCCAGTTACAAGAATTGTTGGATAAAGGAGTGATACGGCCAAGTACGTCGCCATGGGGAGCACCTGTTCTATTTGTAAAGAAGAATAATGGGAGTATGCGGCTATGCATAGATTATCGGGAGTTGAATAAGGTAACGATCAAGAACCGCTACCCGCTACCAAGAATAGATGACCTTTTTGACCAGCTGAAGGGAGCAAAATGCTTTTCAAAGATCGACTTGAGATCGGGATATCATCAATTAAAGATCAAAGAAGAAAATATTCCCAAGACAGCATTTAGGACCAGATATGGGCACTATGAATTCCTAGTAATGCCGTTTGGATTGACCAACGCCCCGACCACATTTATGGATCTGATGAATCGAGTATTTAAGAAGTATTTGGACAAGTTGTAGTGGTATTCAATGATGACATCCTTATTTATTCTAAGTCGGAAGAAGAACATAAGCAACATCTCTGGATAGCATTGGAGATACTTCGTCAAGAGAAGTTGTATGCCAAGTTTACCAAATGTGAGTTTTGGTTAAAGGAAGTTCAATTTTTGGGGCATGTCATTGGAAATGAAGGAGTTAAAGTGGATCCGGCAAAGATTGAGGCAGTTATGAGTTGAGAGAGGCCAAAGACTCCTACGGAAGTGCGAAATTTTCTTGGATTGGCAGGATACTATAGAAGGTTTGTCAAGGATTTTTCAAAAATCGCCAAGCCATTGACCAAGTTAACCAGGAAGAATCAAAAGTTTGAATGGAGTGCAGAATGTGAGGATAGCTTTTAAGAGTTGAAGCAAAGGTTGGTAACAGCTCCGGTATTAGTGCTTCCAGATGACCAAGGAAACTTTGTGATATTCAGCGACGCTTCACATAAGGGTTTGGGCTGTGTATTAATGCAACATAGTAAGGTGATTGTGTATGCGTCAAGACAGTTGAAACCGCATGAGTTGAAGTACCCGACGCATGACTTGGAACTAGCCGCCATAGTGTTCGCACTTAAGATTTGGAGACATTACCTCTACGGAGAAAAGTGTGAAATCTACACAGATCATAAGAGTTTAAAGTACATTTTCACTCAGAAGGAGCTGAATATGAGGCAGAGGAGATGGCTGGAATTGATCAAGGACTATGACTGCTCGATAAATTACCATCCTGGAAAGGCGAATGTTGTGGCCGATGCTCTAAGTAGGAAAGAGAGACTGAATATGATGACAACACCAAAGGAATTATCTGAAGAAATCAAGAGATTTGAACTGGAACTTTGTGATTGTGGAAAAGTTGAAGAAGTTTGTCGTGCAATGACTTTTCATCCAACACTAGTGGAAAAGATAAAGAAATGTCAAGAAGAAGTAATGGAGAAAGAGAAGAATCAGTTAACTGGAGAGGAGATTAATACTCCAAGGGATGAGCAAGGCATATTAAGGTTTTCTTCCAGAATTTGGATTCCTCATGTACCTGAATTAAAGAATGAGATCCTACACGAAGCCCATAATTCGAAATTTTCAATCCACCCGGGAAGCACCAAGATGTATCGGGACTTAAAGCAGAACTTTTGGTGGCCAAATATGAAGCGAGACGTGGCAGAATGGGTTGCGAAGTGTTATACTTGTCAGAAGGTGAAGGCAGAACATCAACGACCAAGCGGATTAATTCAGCCCCTAAAGATTCCAGAATAGAAATGGGAAAATATTGCTATGGACTTTATAGTAGGACTACCGCGGACGAAATCCGGGCATGACGCGATATGGGTTATAGTTGATCGTCTTACGAAGTCAGCACATTTCCTTCCAATTAACGAGAAGTCGTCACTGGACAAATTGGTTCATCTGTATGTGCGCGAAATCGTACTAAGGCATGGAGTACCCGTATCAATAGTTTCAGACAGAGATCCCCGATTTAACTCGAGATTCTGGAAGCAATTTCAAGAATATCTTGGCACGAAGTTGAATATGAGCACGGCGTACCACCCGCGGACTGATGGTCAGAGTGAAAGGACAATTCAAACAATCGAAGACATGTTACGCAGTTATGCAATCGATTTTGCAGGAAGTTGGGATGACCACTTGCCGTTGATTGGATTCTCTTACAACAATAGCTATCATTCCAGTATTGGCATGCCACCATACGAAGCTTTGTCCGGGTGAAAATGTAGATCACCAACAAGTTGGGATGAAGTAGAAGGAAGGATTCTCGGCTCAGAATTGGTATAACAGTTGCATGATAAAGTCAAGTTAATTCAGAAAAGGTTGCTTGCTGCTCAAGATAGACAGAGGAAGTATGCAGATCCAGCGCGTAAGGATGTTCGATTCCAAATTGGTGAAGCTGTTTTGTTGAAGGTGTCACCTAGAAAAGGGTTGTCTAGATTTGGCAAGAAAGGGAAGTTAGCACCTAGATATATAGGTCCTTTTGAAATTTTGAGTCAAGTGGGGAAGGTGGCCTACGAGTTGGCCTTACCACCTCAGTATCAGCATGTGCATAATGTGTTCCATGTGTCGTTGCTTAAGAAGTATAATCCTGACGCTAGCCATGTGATAGAATATGAACCTGTAGAAATTCAGGCAGACCTGTCATTTATGGAGCAACCTGTCAAAATACTCGACTGGCAAGAGAAGAGTCTTAGGAATAAGACAGTAAAGTTAGTAAAAGTACTTTGGAGAAATCCTAAGGTTGAAGAATCGACTTGAGAGTTAGAGTCTGATATGCGTTCCCGGTATCCTCATCTGTTCTCTTAGATTCTGGGGACAGAATCCCTTAAGGGGGAGAGGATATTACAACCGGCATTTTCGTGTAATACTATTTGTAAATTTGGTGCAATTTTAAAACCGAATGCCAATATATTCAACTATTGTATGCTTGTGTGAATGAGAATTTCTGCGTCTTAAATTTGCGTTATGTGGTATATGATTTTTCAAAGCAAAAGTTTATTTATTTCTTTTATTTTTGATTTATAAGGAATATTTTAAACCTTGAATAAATTATTTTTTTAAAAGTTATTTTGTTCACAAATTTCAAAAGTGGTTTTATAAAATTTCTAAAAATCCAAGTTATTATATGGTATAAATTTTATAATTTTTGAACTTGTATTTTATTTTATAAAAATAAATCTTTATAAATTTTAGTTGTCATAATTAGCAAATTACATGGTTGCCCTTGCATGCAAATCCTTTTCTATTCAATTTAAAGGGCTAAAGAGACAATTCTAACCCCACTAACTCTTATTTTACTAGCAAAATTCCTTCTTTGCCCTTGCATGCAAAATGATCCAAGTATAATTGGAAGGTTAGTCTTGTCAATTCTCATTCCCACTCACATTTTGTCAAATCAAAAACCATAAAACAAGCAAATGGCATGATCATTCACATCACTCACACCACACTTTCTCCTCCCTCCCTCCTCCCTCTCTCACTCTCGGCCCTCCTCTCTCTCACTCTCGGGTTTTAGCCGAGAATTTCCCCCTCCCCATTTTCTTCATTCCTCATTAAGCTCTCACCTTCTATACAAGTAAATACTACTTCTCATATCATGATCACATATATTTCAAGGAGTTTTGAGTAAAAAGTTTAAGTTTTAAGGTTGCATGTCAAGGTTTTAGTTGAAACTCAAAGTACAACCTTGATTTTTATGGATTTAAGGTTGTTTTTGAGAGGACTACAAGGAATGGTGAAGTGCCAAGTCTTGAGAAGGAAACTCTTGATATTGAATGGCCATTTCCCTTCCATTTCATTCGGCCATGACCTTAAGGGAACCGAATGAATGGTCCATGAGATCATTCTTGTTGCTTTGTTCAATCTTTGTATGTTTATATGATAATGTCATGAATCTTGTAGTGAAAATTTGATGAAACTCTTTGCATGCTAAGTGATCATGTAATAACTCCCAAAATTTTGAACTTTTTGTAACCCTTGTGAATAGTGTTTTAGCTGAATGAGAAAACTTTTCATGCCACACTATGTAGGGGTTCTGATATGGATATTCTGAGATTTTATTAGTACTTTATATGGGATATAAGTGTATGTAAAGATCGTCAGAATCCAAATCCGAACACTTTGATTTTTCCCGGAAATCCAATAGATACGGAAAGAATTGAGTATAAGGTAACAGGATAAAAGGATTTAAATTAAAGGATTATAATAGAGGATCATAAAAAGGAATATAATGTATTGAGAAAGGTATGATCCCTCAAACGATAAACGAAAACGAAAGTTAAGCGAACTGTATAACAGATCAGCGGTCATTAGGCAAACAATTAGGAAGTTAATCAAAGGGATTAGAGAGGATGATATCACCCAACCAATGAGAAGAGGACAAGGAGGGGAGGATGACATCATGAGGATGACACAAGCATGACATGGGAAGGAAGGAGATGTGGTGGCTTTTTAACCACACAAAATCAAGGGCAACTAGGTAATTTACTAAAACAAACACAAAAATCAAACCAACCAAGCCAAGCAAATCATTTTTCATCAAAATCAAAAAGAAACCAAGGCATTGTTCTTCATGC
Source organism: Apium graveolens (assembly GCF_009905375.1). Classification (NCBI taxonomy): domain Eukaryota; kingdom Viridiplantae; phylum Streptophyta; class Magnoliopsida; order Apiales; family Apiaceae; genus Apium; species Apium graveolens. Next base: position 175,562,725 of record NC_133651.1, read on the forward strand.
TCTCGGCCAAAACAGAACCAGCACACTAAAACTGCTGTATCTCCTTCATTTCTCACTCAAATATTGTGTTCTATAGCTCATTGGAAAGGTATTGAGATGGCCTACAACTCTTGTTCACAAGTCTCGTCCAAATAATCAAGGTAAGATCCTCATTTTTACAGTTCTTTAAATCGGACTTTTAGAAACTTCAAAGCCTAACTTTGTGTTCTTGATTTCTTTAGAAAGATCAAGCTTGTAGGAGGCTCCCTAAGGCTTCCTAGCAACTTAACACCTCCCAAGGAAGGTATAAACTTCAAACCCTAGCCTTTAATTTATTTGTTAGTAAGCTTAATGGTTGGTTTTGTGAAATGAGAAGCATGGATTGTGATTATTAGTAGTTTGGTTTGATTTGGAAGTGTTTTGGTAATTGAAACTTGATTATAGTTCATAGGTCTTGATTGTGGTTGTTTGAGTTGAAAACCTTGGAGATTATGGACTGATGTGGTATGGTTTAGGTAAAGTTTTGTGGTATTGATAGTTATGAGTTGGTTGGTGGTTAATTGGAGTAGTTTAAACATTGGTAATCGCGTAAACATAGCCGTCGTAATGTCCGATTTACTTTAGACTGCTTTTGTTCATAACATTTGGACCCGAGAACACCCTGCTATATTTTGACCATTGCCATGTTTAGATAGTTCATGTTACGAGCTTCGTTTTGATATGTAGTTCGTTTGATTCCGATGTACGGTTTAGGAGAAACGACCGTTTCAAGTAACGGCGTTTCGCGAACGAAACTTTTCCCCTAGCTTTACTTTGAAACATAGGTTAAAGACCAAAAAGGGTTAATTAATGTATGAAACATTTATGGTAAGTGTGTTAGGCAGTTGGTAAGACACTCGCGAAGGAATCGCCTTAAAACTCGTAAAGGTTAAATTATTAAAAATGGTGGAGCCGAGGGTACCCGAGTGACTTAAGCAAATCAGTAAGCGCAAAACAAGCGTTAGAGTCTAAGTTAGTTAAAGTATAGATTTACAAGTGACTTTGGTTTAATTACAACTTACTTGTTGTTTATAGGTTACCAGACTCGTTCCGAGTTTTTTTTTCACCCCAAGTCGCTCAGGCAAGTTTTCTATCCGTTATACTGTTGTTGTGATGTATATATGTATATGCATTATCTTGTGATAGATGCATGTTGGTTAATTAGCAAATTTTGCGATATATTGAAGCATGCTGATATGGTATATATATGCATGCCTGTTTCGTATTCTTGCCATATATATCTGTTGGTTCAGTTGATAATACCTATGCTAGAGAATAGCGGTAATTTGCATATACCCTTAGTATAGGGACCCAAAGGTGAAAACATTTTCTAAAACCGGGAGTCGAGGATCCCGAGTAGATTTTATATATATATATATTTATATATATATATGGTTATAGTTTTCAAAACTATTAATCGAATAAGGTTTATTCGATAACTTTATTTTATTAATGAATATTATCTTGAATATTCATTCGAGGACTTTTGACTCCTTTATATTATTTATTGAATATTACTTGGATATTTATTTGAGGATGTATGACTCCTTTATTTTAATTAATGAATATTATTTATAATATTCATTCGAGGTATTATGACTCAGCTTATTATTTAATGAATATTATTTCGAATATTCATTCGAGGGCTTATGACTCAGCTTATTTATTTATTGAATATTATTTCAAATATTCATTCGAGGGCTTATGACTCAGCTTAATTTATTTATTGAATATTATTTGAATATTCATTTGAGGATCTATGACTCCGATTATTTGCTGAGATATATTCTTTATTTTATTAAAGAATAAGGTGTCGATAATCAAACTCACTTTTGATTATTCAAATAAAGATAGTACTTTCGTATAGGTATATATTTGGATATTTAATATTCATTTCAAGTATAAGTTTCAAAACTTCTACTTCAATTATTTTTATAAAGATTATTCTTTATGGAAATATTATTTAAATAATAATATTCAGATATTTTCTAATATATTGGGACTGATTTATTTTGTTAAATCAGCATCACTCCAAACATTCTTAAAAATGTTTTGCGAGTCTTCAAAATGATTTTTAAAAGTTAGAGCGGATCCCAAAACTCATTTTTATATTTAAGATCCTCCTTTCGAAGGGGATTTAAATACTCGCTCAAAACCTGAGGGATCCGGCTCTGTGGTGTGTTTTATATTCGCAACAAGGTTGCTGTTTTGTTAAATGAATCGATTACTTACCCAACACTCGGGAGGTAAAATTCTTGGAACAAGTTAATCCATTAACAGGCATCGCCTGGGAAATATCGGTGAGTTCTCCTTTCCAACTAGATACGACTTCTTGGTGGAGCCGTATCAACAAGTTTCTACTTGGGGAAAGGGGGAACGAGCTTTACGTTTCAGAGTCATGGATTTCATCTGAACTAGGAGTGGCGTAAGTGGTCGAGTGGCGCCGGCCCAGCCTTATTATATTGGCCCAAATGGCCTGGAAGTTCCGCTAAGGCGGTCCATTCCTTAGGAGTTCAGTGTTCGGTTGACAAGTAAATCCGACAGGTTCTCCTCTACATGTAGAAAATGGTGGGGTTGCACTACTACGACTGATCATCGTAAGTGGTCTTCCTGGCGCGGCAAACTCCCGTAATGAGTTCATCATCCAATTGGATATTTCTGCAACACTACCCAGAGCACTTCGATAGAAAGGCTACGATTGGGCGATTGTTGAGTGTTGGCAGGGTCAAGTTTTCAAAATGATGTTTGCATCAAATGAAGCATCTCGTAACTTCATTTTATTTTGATGATATTTTAAAGATTTAATCTATTCAAATCTGGTCTTGTAGTCTCATCTATGTGATGAACTTTGGAAACTAATTATAACTTGAATGGTGGTAGTTCAAGTAGTATTTGGAAAAGATATAAGTATATTGGAGTATCTTGTAACTTCATCTTTTAAACTTATATCTAGTAAATGATTATCTTATGCATGACAAAGATTTTCAGAAAAATGTTGAGACAAGGTTAGATATATGAGATCACCTTGCAACGATATTTTTATACAGTTATACACTGGAACTCTGTGTGTATTATGCATGGAAGAGGACTTCCAATATTTTGAAAAGTATATATATATATACTGAATATTTTGCGTCTTGGTCGCATTAAGATATCATCTTGGTTCATTTCTTTTGACCAAGACCTTCATGAGTACTATGAGAAGGCTCATATATTGTTAATCATTATACATATTATTTTGGTGGGCTTGCTGCTCACCCTTGCTTTCTTCTTTCATCACACAACATCAGATAGACAAGATGAACAGGACCAAGCTCCCAATTCGCGAGCGGATAGGAAACGTTCCGCAGCTTCCTATAGGCATTGATGTCGCTGTAGCTGAGGTAGGAACTACCAATAGGCTAGGCTTTCAACTTTTGATGTATCAGATTATGTATATTTATGAATTGTAATAATGGCAAAGAAATGTAAATTTATTCAGAAACCTGTTTAAGGTGTATTGGCATATAATTGTGGAATAAAACGACTTGTGATTATTTTTGGATATTCATCTCTGAGACTATAACTTGTGGTGTGTGTGTTTATTGTGGGGTCACAGTACAGAGTAGTTGATTATTTATTAAGAGTGGGTGTTATTAAGGGAAATGGAACTCGTAACAACCCGGATCCCCGACCCCGGATTTGGGGGTGTTATAGAAATGGTATCAGAGCTAAGCGTTATAAACCTCAGAGATGATGGAACGTTAAGATAATAAGTTCACTAAGATAATAAGAACTCTTGCCAAGTTCATAGTTGGACTACCTAACGTAGTACTGACAGTTAAAACCCTTATAGGAACCCTTATAAATGTAGCGATAGAAGCGTAGTTCGTTATCGTATAGAGTAGCGGGACTCCGAACCCTGAGGTTGAGGAGCAACAGCGCGATGATGTTTTATTACTAATTGGAGATCGGATTGTGGATCCGATAGAGTGTCCTAATGCAGGACCAGATGATGTTGATATTGAGGATGTAGCGGTTGAGGATGTTGTCCTAGATGGGATTGTTGCTGAGGAGGATCTCGTGGAGGATCCTAACAAGAATGAATAAAGGACCACTGATGAATTGATGACCATGGTTAGGGCAACTCCCAGAGGTAGGATTGGCCGGTCACTACCGGAGGTTCGTTCAAGTTTGTAAAGATAGTAGCCCCTTTAACGCGGCTTACTCGTAAGACTGAGAAGTTCGAATGGACAGAGAAATGCGAGAACAACTTTTAAGAACCGAAGCAAAGGTTGGTGACGTTCCCTATGTTGGCGTTGTCGGATGGAAAATGAGATTTTGTGAAGTGTAGTGACGCTTCGCATAAGGAATTAGGGTGCTTCTCATACACCACAGTTAGGTAATCGCGTACGCGTCAAGACAATTAAGGTAATATGAAATTCGATATCCCCGCCCATGAGCTTAGGCTCGTGGCAATAGTTTTACCCTAAAGATTGGAGGCACTACTTGTATGGAGAGAAGTGCGAGAATTACCTAAGCCATAAGTGCTCTAGTACATTTTCACGTAGAAAGAGCTCAACATATGCCAGAGGAGGCAGTTAGAGCTAATCAAGAATAATGATTGGGAGATTCTTTATCATTCGGGGAAAGCCAATGTGGTGGCTGATGCCCTTAGTAAAAAGGAGAGACTCAAGATGATATTGTCTTTGGGAGAGTTTATAAGAGATTTTGGAAATAGTAGTGAAGGTAACCGGAGCCGGTACCGAAAAGCTGTTTGAGATTGCAGTAGAGACCGAATTATTGGAAAAGAGCATACGGTGCCTGAGAAAGGTGATGAATGAAGGCAGAGAGCCAACAAATAAATATGAGATTAATACCGAGAAAGATGATAAGGGAATAATGAGGTATTCCTATAGAATTTGGGTTCCGAAAGTTCAAGAGCGTAAGGATGAGAACTTAGATGAGAGCCATAGTTTGAGGAATAAGATTTAGAGCAAACCCTGAACGTGATAGTCAGGGAGGTCACCATCAAGATAGAAGGAACCCATGACATAATGGAGTGGAAAATGAGGATTTTAAATTAAAAGATGACCCCAATTATGGGGAGTAGGATAAAACATTTCATACTAAGGAAACAGAAAGTCGAGTAAGGAAAGGAGACCCGAGACGGTACTCCTATACGGCAATTCATGGACCTGTCTAGACAGAACTTAGACTATTATCCCCAACCACCACCTTGAGGAAACAATGCGATAGGAAATTCTTTCAGGACCTGTAAGTCTCTAAGCTCTCAGAGTTCCAAGGAACAGGTTGACCCAGTCGAGGCAAGAGCCTGGCTAAAGGAAATAGAGGAATCATTTGAGATTCTGAATGATTGACGAATCATAAAAGACTGTTTTTGTCACTTACCCTCCTAAGAGAGAGACCACCCGCTGGTGAAAGGCCAAGGAAGGCACGGAGCAAGAGATTATAATAAACTGATTTAAGTTCAGTCAATTGTTTTCAGGAAAGTACTTCCCAAGGTTATGGAGATAGTGTAAAAGCCTTAGAGCCAGAACAAAGGCAGACGAGTATGATGAATTATGAATCTAAGCTGTAAAAGTTGTTAAGATTCGTTCTGAAGACGCGAATCCAGAATGACGGGATATTTGAAATCAATGCTTATGTTGTGTTGGTTCATGAAATAATGATAAGAGAAAGGAAAATAAAAAGGAATTGAAGTGGAAAGGAATATAAAGGCGACAGAGTTTGAGGAATGATAAGGGAGTTGGGTATGAGGAAACCCTAAAGACTCATATTAATAGAAATAGAAAAGTATATGATCGTCAGGATGAGGGTGATTCACCATGAGTTAAAGTTGACGGTTGAAGGCATAAGAGATGCATATATTTTATCCCCTTTAAGTTGGGAGGATTCGAGGAAACATTGAGATAGTTCGAAGGATAAACAATGAGACGCGGATAGACTGAGGAGACAAGGAAGTAAGAAATTAGGAAAATTGGATGAAGGAAGTGACCTTCAAGAATGTGAAGTGTAAGACCGGTGGCTTGATACCCAGAAAGGGAGACGCCAGGTATGAAAGATATCCCAACATTGAGATGACTGTTGAGATAAATAAAAGAGGTAAATGAGTAGTTAGAACTAAAAGGTTCACGTTGAACACGACAAACATCTTCTAGAACATCCCTATTATCATTACTGAATCAGGCAAGAAAAGCGGATAACCGTTCTTATCTTTTGGAGGCCATATTGATTGACCTCATTTTGAATACAGATGTTATTGTGAAATTAGGCATATACTATCGAGGTGGGAATGATTGAATAAGATACCCTTATCAGGGATATATTACTTGATTTATCCATGGAAGGATGCATGTACCTTTTAAAGGTGGAATTAAGGATAGAACATCGGTAACTTAAAATGAATCCTCGGGGAATGCATAAAGGTTGGAATTTCACCCTTAATAGGGATAGTATGAGTTTTGACAATATGAATTGGAAAGGATTAAGGTAATAATAACCTTTAAGGATCAGTGGAGAAATTCTTCAGAAGTATATAGACAATGGTTCTAGTATTAGTAAGTGGTATTTTGATATGCCCTGTATATAGGGAATACAGGAGGAACGATTAAAGGATAACCTTAGAGGTTTTACAAGGAGAAAGGAAATATTCGAAATTCTCAAGAATAAAAATGTTGATAAAGGAAATATGACATAATTATAATGTTGCCAAGTGGGGCACGTGTTAAACCACGAGAAAGTATGGATCGAACCAGTAATGGTCGAAATTGTTCAGGGCAATTAGGACTTAAGATAAAAGATGTTCTAATTATGATTGAGAGTCAGTCATGACAGTGATTAACCTCTAAAGACTGAGGCAATAACTTATGGAAAAAAAATGGTGATTTTTTTTTTTACTCATCAGATTTTAAGGAAAGCATTTTCACATAAGCTGTGATTGAAATAAGGTAGAAAATTTATTTGGAGGTGGTTAAAATGACATTGACTGTAAGGAAATTTTACTATCAAGAAAGGCTAAAGAGGTGGCCGACACTTTAAAGGTAAGAGGATAATTATAGGCGCTTGTGCCAAAAGAATACAGTGATGATGGTTAAAACTGTGAAGGTTGTATTATGGTTTGGAAGATTGACATTCCTCCTGATGACTGTGCAATACCCAACCGTAATAGTAGTTGGTAAAGGTTTAATTCGTGTAATCGCCATGAACGGGCTATCTATCTTAGAAGGTCCTATCTTGAGATAAGCCAGGACCATGTTTCAAAAAGGACTAGATGAACCCTTGAGTTAAGTCTTCTATTTAGGGCGTATGATTAAGAATGGTATTAACCTGCTATCGTTGCTTTGATTGAAACTCTTCTGCACTTTTATCTGCTTCATGTCATGTATGTATGTCAGGATCAGGAGTGTTCTTCATGAATCATGAATGGTGATTATGTTACCTCCTTAGAAGGATTTGATACGACATGTATGGACTCCGTATGGTTAGATATTAAGATTTTATGGAAAGGTGAATGACGACAGTAGGTCAGTGGTGGACCATAGTAATGCAGTAATGATTCCGCGAGTAATGAGTTGATTACAACCGTGAGAGTTGTATTGGAATGGGTGTTGAGATTGAGTACCACTAATCGGGTCATGGTAGTGTATAAGTTATCATTGATAGAACATTGATAGACTAATTAAGTAGAGTATCTACCTATTGAATATTTATTCTTTCTTATCAATAGAGAGTCATATTATTATACGAGGAAGGTTACGGTGCAAGCATAGAATTCTAGTAACGATGATGTCTAGAATGAGATCCCAGATTCGATTTTCGATATCGAGGGAGTTTCAAAGGTGATTGTGTATAAGCTCGAGGAAGAGCATGGGTCCATAGAATGATGGACGGAATAGAAATATTTAGGCATGGGAAATACGATGCTATAATACTTGATGCTGATATAAATACATATATGTTTTGTTCTCCTATGACAAACCTCTATAGTTCAGAGGTAGGTTCCAAGCCAGATATTTTGTGGCAGTATATTTTTCATATATACAATTCTCTTCAATTCATTCTTTTCTCTTCTTTTCATTTCATGTAAGCTGAGAAGAACAACCCTTCCAGAAAGGGGAGGTATTGCCGAATGACTATCTATCTGTGTGATAGAAGCCTAGTAGGATACCATCTATTGTTTAAATTGCTTGTCAAGTACTAAAGGCTGGCCACCTTTTGTACTAACTAAGCGATATAACAAGTGTTCATGATCATAGTGATCTCTCAACAACTTCATTTACTTCTATATGATTGATCAAACTTTGGGAAATAGAAACAGCTGAAAAAGGAGTAATAAAGTTGTGGTAGTATTCGGAATGGAAATACATTCGTGATACTAAGGTTGACGTGGTTATTAAAAGGTTATAGAACGCTAACGAGCAAAAGTATAACCAGTATAATATTAGGAACGGAAGGTAGTAGCGATTATGAACTGGAAAAGAATGGGTATTGAGACGCCAAAGCTATAGTGCTAGAAGCTGTGATAAAATTCCATGCGATAGACTTGAAAGAATTTGGAATGATCACTTAACACGGATTGAGTTTTCTTACGATAATAGATCACATGTCAGTATTGAGATATCGCCTTATGAGATCCTTGAGGGAAGACAATGTCGATCTCCCTTATGTTAGGATGAAGTTGTAGAGCGCAAGATGTTCGGACCCGCAGTAGTCCAAAGGATCAAGGATATAATAGATTTTAATCAGAGGACGGCTGGTAGTAGCCCAAGATGGGAACATGAAGTATGTTGATTTGACACGAAAGGACAAGGAATAGGAAGTGGGGGACCTAGTATTGTTATAGGTATTCCCTTGGAAAGGAAGGAAGAGGTTCGGAAAGAAAGGGAAGCTAAGTCCACGAATTGTTGGACCCTTGGATATATTAAGACATATTGGGAAGATAGCATATGAGCTAGCCCTACCCCCGAATATGTAGCAAGTTCATAATGTGTTCCACGTATCAATGTTAAGAAAATGTAATTCGGATGCCAGATAAATAGGGGCATATGAGCGCATAGGCATGCGACCAGACATAACCTATAGGGAGCAACCAGAAAGGGTTATAGATCGAAAAGGGACAAGTGCTTAGGAGAAGGGTTATCAAACTAGTCAGAGTTTGGTGGTAGAACCATAATGTGGGAAATTGACTAGAGAGTTAGAAGGCACAATGCTAGAAAAGCATCCCCAACTGTTTTCTATCTGATTCCGGGACGGAATCCTTTTAAGGAGGGGAGACTGTAATAACTCCCAAAATTTTGAACTTTTTGTAACCCTTGTGAATAGTGTTTTAGCTGAATGAGAAAACTTTTCATGCCACACTATGTAGGGGTTCTGATATGGATATTCTGAGATTTTATTAGTACTTTATATGGGATATAAGTGTATGTAAAGATCGTCAGAATCCAAATCCGAACACTTTGATTTTTCCCGGAAATCCAATAGATACGGAAAGAATTGAGTATAAGGTAACAGGATAAAAGGATTTAAATTAAAGGATTATAATAGAGGATCATAAAAAGGAATATAATGTATTGAGAAAGGTTAAGGGAACCTAAGTAATAAGATCCCGGGTATGATCCCTCAAACGATAAATGAAAACGAAAGTTAAGCGAACTGTATAACAGATCAACGGTCATTAGGCAAACAATTAGGAAGTTAATCAAAGGGATTAGAGAGGATGATATCACCCAACCAATGAGAAGAGGACAAGGAGGGGAGGATGACATCATGAGGATGACACAAGCATGACATGGGAAGGAAGGAGATGTGGTGGCTTTTTAACCACACAAAATCAAGGGCAACTAGGTAATTTACTAAAACAAACACAAAAATCAAACCAACCAAGCCAAGCAAATCATTTTTCATCAAAATCAAAAAGAAACCAAGGCATTGTTCTTCATGCTCTCGGCCAAAACAGAACCAGCACACTAAAACTGCTGTATCTACTTCATTTCTCACTCAAATATTGTGTTCTATAGCTCATTGGAAAGGTATTGAGATGGCCTACAACTCTTGTTCACAAGTCTCGTCCAAATAATCATGGTAAGATCCTCATTTTTACAGTTCTTTAAATCGGACTTTTAGAAACTTCAAAGCCTAACTTTGTGTTCTTGATTTCTTTAGAAAGATCAAGCTTGTAGGAGGCTCCCTAAGGCTTCCTAGCAACTTAACACCTCCCAAGGAAGGTATAAACTTCAAACCCTAGCCTTTAATTTATTTGTTAGTAAGCTTAATGGTTGGTTTTGTGAAATGAGAAGCATGGATTGTGATTATTAGTAGTTTGGTTTGATTTGGAAGTGTTTTGGTAATTGAAACTTGATTATAGTTCATAGGTCTTGATTGTGGTTGTTTGAGTTGAAAACCTTGGAGATTATGGACTGATGTGGTATGGTTTAGGTAAAGTTTTGTTGTATTGATAGTTATGAGTTGGTTGGTGGTTAATTGGAGTAGTTTAAACATTGGTAATCGCGTAAACATAGCCGTCGTAATGTCCAATTTACTTTAGACTGCTTTTGTTCATAACATTTGGACCCGAGAACACCCTGCTAGATTTTGACCATTGCCATTTTTAGATAGTTCATGTTATGAGCTTCGTTTTGATATGTAGTTCGTTTGATTCCGATGTACGGTTTAGGAGAAACGACCGTTTCAAGTAACGGCGTTTCGCGAACGAAACTTTTCCCCTAGCTTTACTTTGAAACATAGGTTAAAGACCAAAAAGGGTTAATTAATGTATGAAACATTTATGGTAAGTGTGTTAGGCAGTTGGTAAGACACTCGCGAAGGAATCGCCTTAAAACTCGTAAAGGTTAAATTATTAAAAATGGTGGAGCCGAGGGTACCCGAGTGACTTAAGCAAATCAGTAAGCGCAAAACAAGCGTTAGAGTCTAAGTTAGTTAAAGTATAGATTTACAAGTGACTTTGGTTTAATTACAACTTACTTGTTGTTTATAGGTTACCAGACTCGTTCCGAGTTTTTTTTTCACCCCAAGTCGCTCAGGCAAGTTTTCTATCCGTTATACTGTTGTTGTGATGTATATATGTATATGCATTATCTTGTGATAGATGCATGTTGGTTAATTAGCAAATTTTGCGATATATTGAAGCATGCTGATATGGTATATATATGCATGCCTGTTTCGTATTCTTGCCATATATATCTGTTGGTTCAGTTAATAATACCTATGCTAGAGAATAACGGTAATTTGCATATACCCTTAGTATAGGGACCCAAAGGTGAAAACATTTTCTAAAACCGGGAGTCGAGGATCCCGAGTAGATTTTATATATATATATATATTTATATATATATATGGTTATAGTTTTCAAAACTATTAATCGAATAAGGTTTATTCGATAACTTTATTTTATTAATGAATATTATCTTGAATATTCATTCGAGGACTTTTGACTCCTTTATATTATTTATTGAATATTACTTGGATATTTATTTGAGGATGTATGACTCCTTTATTTTATTTAATGAATATTATTTATAATATTCATTCAAGGTATTATGACTCAGCTTATTATTTAATGAATATTATTTCGAATATTCATTCGAGGGCTTATGACTCAGCTTATTTATTTATTGAATATTATTTCAAATATTCATTCGAGGGCTTATGACTCAGCTTAATTTATTTATTGAATATTATTTGAATATTCATTTGAGGATCTATGACTCCGATTATTTGCTGAGATATATTCTTTATTTTATTAAAGAATAAGGTGTCGATAATCAAACTCACTTTTGATTATTCAAATAAAGATAGTACTTTCGTATAGGTATATATTTGGATATTTAATATTCATTTCAAGTATAAGTTTCAAAACTTCTACTTCAATTATTTTTATAAAGATTATTCTTTATGGAAATATTATTTAAATAATAATATTCAGATATTTTCTAATATATTGGGACTGATTTATTTTGTTAAATCAGCATCACTCCAAACATTCTTAAAAATGTTTTGCGAGTCTTCAAAATGATTTTTAAAAGTTAGAGCGGATCCCAAAACTCATTTTTATATTTAAGATCCTCCTTTCGAAGGGGATTTAAATACTCGCTCAAAACCTGAGGGATCCGGCTCTGTGGTGTGTTTTATATTCGCAACAAGGTTGCTGTTTTGTTAAATGAATCGATTACTTACCCAACACTCGGGAGGTAAAATTCTTGGAACAAGTTAATCCATTAACAGGCATCGCCTGGGAAATATCGGTGAGTTCTCCTTTCCAACTAGATACGACTTCTTGGTGGAGCCGTATCAACAAGTTTCTACTTGGGGAAAGGGGGAACGAGCTTTACGTTTCAGAGTCATGGATTTCATCTGAACTAGGAGTGGCGTAAGTGGTCGAGTGGCGCCGGCCCAGCCTTATTATATTGGCCCAAATGGCCTGGAAGTTCCGCTAAGGCGGTCCATTCCTTAGGAGTTCAGTGTTCGGTTGACAAGTAAATCCGACAGGTTCTCCTCTACATGTAGAAAATGGTGGGGTTGCACTACTACGACTGATCATCGTAAGTGGTCTTCCTGGCGCGGCAAACTCCCGTAATGAGTTCATCATCCAATTGGATATTTCTGCAACACTACCCAGAGCACTTCGATAGAAAGGCTACGATTGGGCGATTGTTGAGTGTTGGCAGGGTCAAGTTTTCAAAATGATGTTTGCATCAAATGAAGCATCTCGTAACTTCATTTTATTTTGATGATATTTTAAAGATTTAATCTATTCAAATCTGGTCTTGTAGTCTCATCTATGTGATGAACTTTGGAAACTAATTATAACTTGAATGGTGGTAGTTCAAGTAGTATTTGGAAAAGATATAAGTATATTGGAGTATCTTGTAACTTCATCTTTTAAACTTATATCTAGTAAATGATTATCTTATGCATGACAAAGATTTTCAGAAAAATGTTGAGACAAGGTTAGATATATGAGATCACCTTGCAACGATATTTTTATACAGTTATACACTGGAACTCTGTGTGTATTATGCATGGAAGAGGACTTCCAATATTTTGAAAAGTATATATATATATACTGAATATTTTGCGTCTTGGTCGCATTAAGATATCATCTTGGTTCATTTCTTTTGACCAAGACCTTCATGAGTACTATGAGAAGGCTCATATATTGTTAATCATTATACATATTATTTTGGTGGGCTTGCTGCTCACCCTTGCTTTCTTCTTTCATCACACAACATCAGATAGACAAGATGAACAGGACCAAGCTCCCAATTCGCGAGCGGATAGGAAACGTTCCGCAGCTTCCTATAGGCATTGATGTCGCTGTAGCTGAGGTAGGAACTACCAATAGGCTAGGCTTTCAACTTTTGATGTATCAGATTATGTATATTTATGAATTGTAATAATGGCAAAGAAATGTAAATTTATTCAGAAACCTGTTTAAGGTGTATTGGCATATAATTGTGGAATAAAACGACTTGTGATTATTTTTGGATATTCATCTCTGAGACTATAACTTGTGGTGTGTGTGTTTATTGTGGGGTCACAGTACAGAGTAGTTGATTATTTATTAAGAGTGGGTGTTATTAAGGGAAATGGAACTCGTAACAACCCGGATCCCCGACCCCGGATTTGGGGGTGTTATAGAAATGGTATCAGAGCTAAGCGTTATAAACCTCAGAGATGATGGAACGTTAAGATAATAAGTTCACTAAGATAATAAGAACTCTTGCCAAGTTCATAGTTGGACTACCTAACGTAGTACTGACAGTTAAAACCCTTATAGGAACCCTTATAAATGTAGCGATAGAAGCGTAGTTCGTTATCGTATAGAGTAGCGGGACTCCGAACCCTGAGGTTGAGGAGCAACAGCGCGATGATGTTTTATTACTAATTGGAGATCGGATTGTGGATCCGATAGAGTGTCCTAATACAGGACCAGATGATGTTGATATTGAGGATGTAGCGGTTGAGGATGTTGTCCTAGATGGGATTGTTGCTGAGGAGGATCTCGTGGAGGATCCTAACAAGAATGAATAAAGGACCACTGATGAATTGATGACCATGGTTAGGGCAACTCCCAGAGGTAGGATTGGCCGGTCACTACCGGAGGTTCGTTCAAGTTTGTAAAGATAGTAGCCCCTTTAACGCGGCTTACTCGTAAGACTGAGAAGTTCGAATGGACAGAGAAATGCGAGAACAACTTTTAAGAACCGAAGCAAAGGTTGGTGACGTTCCCTATGTTGGCGTTGTCGGATGGAAAATGAGATTTTGTGAAGTGTAGTGACGCTTCGCATAAGGAATTAGGGTGCTTCTCATACACCACAGCTAGGTAATCGCGTACGCGTCAAGACAATTAAGGTAATATGAAATTCGATATCCCCGCCCATGAGCTTAGGCTCGTGGCAATAGTTTTACCCTAAAGATTGGAGGCACTACTTGTATGGAGAGAAGTGCGAGAATTACCTAAGCCATAAGTGCTCTAGTACATTTTCACGTAGAAAGAGCTCAACATATGCCAGAGGAGGCAGTTAGAGCTAATCAAGAATAATGATTGGGAGATTCTTTATCATTCGGGGAAAGCCAATGTGGTGGCTGATGCCCTTAGTAAAAAGGAGAGACTCAAGATGATATTGTCTTTGGGAGAGTTTATAAGAGATTTTGGAAATAGTAGTGAAGGTAACCGGAGCCGGTACCGAAAAGCTGTTTGAGATTGCAATAGAGACCGAATTATTGGAAAAGAGCATACGGTGCCAGAGAAAGGTGATGAATGAAGGCAGAGAGCCAACAAATAAATATGAGATTAATACCGAGAAAGATGATAAGGGAATAATGAGGTATTCCTATAGAATTTGGGTTCCGAAAGTTCAAGAGCGTAAGGATGAGAACTTAGATGAGAGCCATAGTTTGAGGAATAAGATTTAGAGCAAACCCTGAACGTGATAGTCAGGGAGGTCACCATCAAGATAGAAGGAACCCATGACATAATGGAGTGGAAAATGAGGATTTTAAATTAAAAGATGACCCCAATTATGGGGAGTAGGATGAAACATTTCATACTAAGGAAACAGAAAGTCGAGTAAGGAAAGGAGACCCGAGACGGTACTCCTATACGGCAATTCATGGACCTGTCTAGACAGAACTTAGACTATTATCCCCAACCACCACCTTGAGGAAACAATGCGATAGGAAATTCTTTCAGGACCTGTAAGTCTCTAAGCTCTCAGAGTTCCAAGGAACAGGTTGACCCAGTCGAGGCAAGAGCCTGGCTAAAGGAAATAGAGGAATCATTTGAGATTCTGAATGATTGACGAATCACAAAAGACTGTTTTTGTCACTTACCCTCCTAAGAGAGAGACCACCCGCTGGTGAAAGGCCAAGGAAGGCACGGAGCAAGAGATTATAATAAACTGATTTAAGTTCAGTCAATTGTTTTCAGGAAAGTACTTCCCAAGGTTATGGAGATAGTGTAAAAGCCTTAGAGCCAGAACAAAGGCAGACGAGTATGATGAATTATGAATCTAAGCTGTAAAAGTTGTTAAGATTCGTTCTGAAGACGCGAATCCAGAATGACAGGATATTTGAAATCAATGCTTATGTTGTGTTGGTTCATGAAATAATGATAAGAGAAAGGAAAATAAAAAGGAATTGAAGTGGAAAGGAATATAAAGGCGACAGAGTTTGAGGAATGATAAGGGAGTTGGGTATGAGGAAACCCTAAAGACTCATATTAATAGAAATAGAAAAGTATATGATCGTCAGGATGAGGGTGATTCACCATGAGTTAAAGTTGACGGTTGAAGGCATAAGAGATGCATATATTTATCCCCTTTAAGTTGGGAGGATTCGAGGAAACATTGAGATAGTTCGAAGGATAAACAATGAGACGCGGATAGACTGAGGAGACAAGGAAGTAAGAAATTAGGAAAATTGGATGAAGGAAGTGACCTTCAAGAATGTGAAGTGTAAGACCGGTGGCTTGATACCCAGAAAGGGAGACGCCAGGTATGAAAGATATCCCAACATTGAGATGACTGTTGAGATAAATAAAAGAGGTAAATGAGTAGTTAGAACTAAAAGGTTCACGTTGAACACGACAAACATCTTCTAGAACATCCCTATTATCATTACTGAATCAGGCAAGAAAAGCGGATAACCGTTCTTATCTTTTGGAGGCCATATTGATTGACCTCATTTTGAATACAGATGTTATTGTGAAATTAGGCATATACTATCGAGGTGGGAATGATTGAATAAGATACCCTTATCAGGGATATATTACTTGATTTATCCATGGAAGGATGCATGTACCTTTTAAAGGTGGAATTAAGGATAGAACATCGGTAACTTAAAATGAATCCTCGGGGAATGCATAAAGGTTGGAATTTCACCCTTAATAGGGATAGTATGAGTTTTGACAATATGAATTGGAAAGGATTAAGGTAATAATAACCTTTAAGGATCAGTGGAGAAATTCTTCAGAAGTATATAGACAATGGTTCTAGTATTAGTAAGTGGTATTTTGATATGCCCTGTATATAGGGAATACAGGAGGAACGATTAAAGGATAACCTTAGAGGTTTTACAAGGAGAAAGGAAATATTCGAAATTCTCAAGAATAAAAATGTTGATAAAGGAAATATGACATAATTATAATGTTGCCAAGTGGGGCACGTGTTAAACCACGAGAAAGTATGGATCGAACCAGTAATGGTCGAAATTGTTCAGGGCAATTAGGACTTAAGATAAAAGATGTTCTAATTATGATTGAGAGTCAGTCATGACAGTGATTAACCTCTAAAGACTGAGGCAATAACTTATGGAAAAAAAATGGTGATTTTTTTTTTTACTCATCAGATTTTAAGGAAAGCATTTTCACATAAGCTGTGATTGAAATAAGGTAGAAAATTTATTTGGAGGTGGTTAAAATGACATTGACTGTAAGGAAATTTTACTATCAAGAAAGGCTAAAGAGGTGGCCGACACTTTAAAGGTAAGAGGATAATTATAGGCGCTTGTGCCAAAAGAATACAGTGATGATGGTTAAAACTGTGAAGGTTGTATTATGGTTTGGAAGATTGACATTCCTCCTGATGACTGTGCAATACCCAACCGTAATAGTAGTTGGTAAAGGTTTAATTCGTGTAATCGCCATGAACGGGCTATCTATCTTAGAAGGTCCTATCTTGAGATAAGCCAGGACCATGTTTCAAAAAGGACTAGATGAACCCTTGAGTTAAGTCTTCTATTTAGGGCGTATGATTAAGAATGGTATTAACCTGCTATCGTTGCTTTGATTGAAACTCTTCTGCACTTTTATCTGCTTCATGTCATGTATGTATGTCAGGATCAGGAGTGTTCTTCATGAATCATGAATGGTGATTATGTTACCTCCTTAGAAGGATTTGATACGACATGTATGGACTCCGTATGGTTAGATATTAAGATTTTATGGAAAGGTGAATGACGACAGTAGGTCAGTGGTGGACCATAGTAATGCAGTAATGATTCCGCGAGTAATGAGTTGATTACAACCGTGAGAGTTGTATTGGAATGGGTGTTGAGATTGAGTACCACTAATCGGGTCATGGTAGTGTATAAGTTATCATTGATAGAACATTGATAGACTAATTAAGTAGAGTATCTACCTATTGAATATTTATTCTTTCTTATCAATAGA
Organism: Apium graveolens; assembly: GCF_009905375.1. Taxonomy (NCBI): domain Eukaryota; kingdom Viridiplantae; phylum Streptophyta; class Magnoliopsida; order Apiales; family Apiaceae; genus Apium; species Apium graveolens. The sequence goes on from NC_133651.1 coordinate 175,580,435, forward strand.
GAGTCATATTATTATACGAGGAAGGTTACGGTGCAAGCATAGAATTCTAGTAACGATGATGTCTAGAATGAGATCCCAGATTCGATTTTCGATATCGAGGGAGTTTCAAAGGTGATTGTGTATAAGCTCGAGGAAGAGCATGGGTCCATAGAATGATGGACGGAATAGAAATATTTAGGCATGGGAAATACGATGCTATAATACTTGATGCTGATATAAATACATATATGTTTTGTTCTCCTATGACAAACCTCTATAGTTCAGAGGTAGGTTCCAAGCCATATATTTTGTGGCAGTATATTTTTCATATATACAATTCTCTTCAATTCATTCTTTTCTCTTCTTTTCATTTCATGTAAGCTGAGAAGAACAACCCTTCCAGAAAGGGGAGGTATTGCCGAATGACTATCTATCTGTGTGATAGAAGCCTAGTAGGATACCATCTATTGTTTAAATTGCTTGTCAAGTACTAAAGGCTGGCCACCTTCTGTACTAACTAAGCGATATAACAAGTGTTCATGATCATAGTGATCTCTCAACAAATTCATTTACTTCTATATGATTGATCAAACTTTGGGAAATAGAAACAGCTGAAAAAGGAGTAATAAAGTTGTGGTAGTATTCGGAATGGAAATACATTCATGATATTAAGGTTGACGTGGTTATTAAAAGGTTATAGAACGCTAACGAGCAAAAGTATAACCAGTATAATATTAGGAACGGAAGGTAGTAGCGATTACGAACTGGAAAAGAATGGGTATTGAGACGCCAAAGCTATAGTGCTAGAAGCTGTGATAAAATTCCATGCGATAGACTTGAAAGAATTTGGAATGATCACTTAACACGGATTGAGTTTTCTTACGATAATAGATCACATGTCAGTATTGAGATATCGCATTATGAGATCCTTGAGGGAAGACAATGTCGATCTCCCTTATGTTAGGATGAAGTTGTAGAGCGCAAGATGTTCGGACCCGCAGTAGTCCAAAGGATCAAGGATATAATAGATTTTAATCAGAGGACGGCTGGTAGTAGCCCAAGATGGGAACATGAAGTATGTTGATTTGACACGAAAGGACAAGGAATAGGAAGTGGGGGACCTAGTATTGTTATAGGTATTCCCTTGGAAAGGAAGGAAGAGGTTCGGAAAGAAAGGGAAGCTAAGTCCACGAATTGTTGGACCCTTGGATATATTAAGACATATTGGGAAGATAGCATATGAGCTAGCCCTACCCCCGAATATGTAGCAAGTTCATAATGTGTTCCACGTATCAATGTTAAGAAAATGTAATTCGGATGCCAGATAAATAGGGGCATATGAGCGCATAGGCATGCGACCAGACATAACCTATAGGGAGCAACCAGAAAGGGTTATAGATCGAAAAGGGACAAGTGCTTAGGAGAAGGGTTATCAAACTAGTCAGAGTTTGGTGGTAGAACCATAATGTGGGAAATTGACTAGAGAGTTAGAAGGCACAATGCTAGAAAAGCATCCCCAACTGTTTTCTATCTGATTCCGGGACGGAATCCTTTTAAGGAGGGGAGACTGTAATAACTCCCAAAATTTTGAACTTTTTGTAACCCTTGTGAATAGTGTTTTAGCTGAATGAGAAAACTTTTCATGCCACACTATGTAGGGGTTCTGATATGGATATTCTGAGATTTTATTAGTACTTTATATGGGATATAAGTGTATGTAAAGATCGTCAGAATCCAAATCCGAACACTTTGATTTTTCCCGGAAATCCAATAGATACGGAAAGAATTGAGTATAAGGTAACAGGATAAAAGGATTTAAATTAAAGGATTATAATAGAGGATCATAAAAAGGAATATAATGTATTGAGAAAGGTTAAGGGAACCTAAGTAATAAGATCCCGGGTATGATCCCTCAAACGATAAATGAAAACGAAAGTTAAGCGAACTGTATAACAGATCAGCGGTCATTAGGCAAACAATTAGGAAGTTAATCAAAGGGATTAGAGAGGATGATATCACCCAACCAATGAGAAGAGGACAAGGAGGGGAGGATGACATCATGAGGATGACACAAGCATGACATGGGAAGGAAGGAGATGTGGTGGCTTTTTAACCACACAAAATCAAGGGCAACTAGGTAATTTACTAAAACAAACACAAAAATCAAACCAACCAAGCCAAGCAAATCATTTTTCATCAAAATCAAAAAGAAACCAAGGCATTGTTCTTCATGCTCTCGGCCAAAACAGAACCAGCACACTAAAACTGCTGTATCTCCTTCATTTCTCACTCAAATATTATGTTCTATAGCTCATTGGAAAGGTATTGAGATGGCCTACAACTCTTGTTCACAAGTCTCGTCCAAATAATCATGGTAAGATCCTCATTTTTACAGTTCTTTAAATCGGACTTTTAGAAACTTCAAAGCCTAACTTTGTGTTCTTGATTTCTTTAGAAAGATCAAGCTTGTAGGAGGCTCCCTAAGGCTTCCTAGCAACTTAACACCTCCCAAGGAAGGTATAAACTTCAAACCCTAGCCTTTAATTTATTTGTTAGTAAGCTTAATGGTTGGTTTTGTGAAATGAGAAGCATGGATTGTGATTATTAGTAGTTTGGTTTGATTTGGAAGTGTTTTGGTAATTGAAACTTGATTATAGTTCATAGGTCTTGATTGTGGTTGTTTGAGTTGAAAACCTTGGAGATTATGGACTGATGTGGTATGGTTTAGGTAAAGTTTTGTTGTATTGATAGTTATGAGTTGGTTGGTGGTTAATTGGAGTAGTTTAAACATTGGTAATCGCGTAAACATAGCCGTCGTAATGTCCAATTTACTTTAGACTGCTTTTGTTCATAACATTTGGACCCGAGAACACCCTGCTAGATTTTGACCATTGCCATGTTTAGATAGTTCATGTTACGAGCTTCGTTTTGATATGTAGTTCATTTGATTCCGATGTACGGTTTAGGAGAAACGACCGTTTCAAGTAACGGCGTTTCGCGAACGAAACTTTTCCCCTAGCTTTACTTTGAAACATAGGTTAAAGACCAAAAAGGGTTAATTAATGTATGAAACATTTATGGTAAGTGTGTTAGGCAGTTGGTAAGACACTCGCGAAGGAATCGCCTTAAAACTCGTAAAGGTTAAATTATTAAAAATGGTGGAGCCGAGGGTACCCGAGTGACTTAAGCAAATCAGTAAGCGCAAAACAAGCGTTAGAGTCTAAGTTAGTTAAAGTATAGATTTACAAGTGACTTTGGTTTAATTACAACTTACTTGTTGTTTATAGGTTACCAGACTCGTTCCGAGTTTTTTTTTCACCCCAAGTCGCTCAGGCAAGTTTTCTATCCGTTATACTGTTGTTGTGATGTATATATGTATATGCATTATCTTGTGATAGATGCATGTTGGTTAATTAGCAAATTTTGCGATATATTGAAGCATGCTGATATGGTATATATATGCATGCCTGTTTCGTATTCTTGCCATATATATCTGTTGGTTCAGTTGATAATACCTATGCTAGAGAATAACGGTAATTTGCATATACCCTTAGTATAGGGACCCAAAGGTGAAAACATTTTCTAAAACCGGGAGTCGAGGATCCCGAGTAGATTTTATATATATATATATTTATATATATATATGGTTATAGTTTTCAAAACTATTAATCGAATAAGGTTTATTCGATAACTTTATTTTATTAATGAATATTATCTTGAATATTCATTCGAGGACTTTTGACTCCTTTATATTATTTATTGAATATTACTTGGATATTTATTTGAGGATGTATGACTCCTTTATTTTATTTAATGAATATTATTTATAATATTCATTCGAGGTATTATGACTCAGCTTATTATTTAATGAATATTATTTCGAATATTCATTCGAGGGCTTATGACTCAGCTTATTTATTTATTGAATATTATTTCAAATATTCATTCGAGGGCTTATGACTCAGCTTAATTTATTTATTGAATATTATTTGAATATTCATTTGAGGATCTATGACTCCGATTATTTGCTGAGATATATTCTTTATTTTATTAAAGAATAAGGTGTCGATAATCAAACTCACTTTTGATTATTCAAATAAAGATAGTACTTTCGGATAGGTATATATTTGGATATTTAATATTCATTTCAAGTATAAGTTTCAAAACTTCTACTTCAATTATTTTTATAAAGATTATTCTTTATGGAAATATTATTTAAATAATAATATTCAGATATTTTCTAATATATTGGGACTGATTTATTTTGTTAAATCAGCATCACTCCAAACATTCTTAAAAATGTTTTGCGAGTCTTCAAAATGATTTTTAAAAGTTAGAGCGGATCCCAAAACTCATTTTTATATTTAAGATCCTCCTTTCGAAGGGGATTTAAATACTCGCTCAAAACCTGAGGGATCCGGCTCTGTGGTGTGTTTTATATTCGCAACAAGGTTGCTGTTTTGTTAAATGAATCGATTACTTACCCAACACTCGGGAGGTAAAATTCTTGGAACAAGTTAATCCATTAACAGGCATCGCCTGGGAAATATCGGTGAGTTCTCCTTTCCAACTAGATACGACTTCTTGGTGGAGCCGTATCAACAAGTTTCTACTTGGGGAAAGGGGGAACGAGCTTTACGTTTCAGAGTCATGGATTTCATCTGAACTAGGAGTGGCGTAAGTGGTCGAGTGGCGCCGGCCCAGCCTTATTATATTGGCCCAAATGGCCTGGAAGTTCCGCTAAGGCGGTCCATTCCTTAGGAGTTCAGTGTTCGGTTGACAAGTAAATCCGACAGGTTCTCCTCTACATGTAGAAAATGGTGGGGTTGCACTACTACGACTGATCATCGTAAGTGGTCTTCCTGGCGCGGCAAACTCCCGTAATGAGTTCATCATCCAATTGGATATTTCTGCAACACTACCCAGAGCACTTCGATAGAAAGGCTACGATTGGGCGATTGTTGAGTGTTGGCAGGGTCAAGTTTTCAAAATGATGTTTGCATCAAATGAAGCATCTCGTAACTTCATTTTATTTTGATGATATTTTAAAGATTTAATCTATTCAAATCTGGTCTTGTAGTCTCATCTATGTGATGAACTTTGGAAACTAATTATAACTTGAATGGTGGTAGTTCAAGTAGTATTTGGAAAAGATATAAGTATATTGGAGTATCTTGTAACTTCATCTTTTAAACTTATATCTAGTAAATGATTATCTTATGCATGACAAAGATTTTCAGAAAAATGTTGAGACAAGGTTAGATATATGAGATCACCTTGCAACGATATTTTTATACAGTTATACACTGGAACTCTGTGTGTATTATGCATGGAAGAGGACTTCCAATATTTTGAAAAGTATATATATATATACTGAATATTTTGCGTCTTGGTCGCATTAAGATATCATCTTGGTTCATTTCTTTTGACCAAGACCTTCATGAGTACTATGAGAAGGCTCATATATTGTTAATCATTATACATATTATTTTGGTGGGCTTGCTGCTCACCCTTGCTTTCTTCTTTCATCACACAACATCAGATAGACAAGATGAACAGGACCAAGCTCCCAATTCGCGAGCGGATAGGAAACGTTCCGCAGCTTCCTATAGGCATTGATGTCGCTGTAGCTGAGGTAGGAACTACCAATAGGCTAGGCTTTCAACTTTTGATGTATCAGATTATGTATATTTATGAATTGTAATAATGGCAAAGAAATGTAAATTTATTCAGAAACCTGTTTAAGGTGTATTGGCATATAATTGTGGAATAAAACGACTTGTGATTATTTTTGGATATTCATCTCTGAGACTATAACTTGTGGTTTGTGTGTTTATTGTGGGGTCACAGTACAGAGTAGTTGATTATTTATTAAGAGTGGGTGTTATTAAGGGAAATGGAACTCGTAACAACCCGGATCCCCGATCCCGGATTTGGGGGTGTTACAGATCATCTAGATATAGCTTATGCTAGGCTTGCATGTCAATTTCATGATGAAATATATTTAGAAAACATGTTGCTTTGGTTGTTAAAACTTGAAGACATGCATGCATGTGGATTTCTCTTAGAATGTTATAAGATTTTGATCATTTGGAAAGATTTTGTTAGTAAGCTTTAATTTCAGTAGGAATAAGGTGTTAATATTGATTAGTGTTCCTTGATGCATGGTAATAATTCGGGTATATTTTATAAAAAAAACATAACTTGTTATTTTCAAAAACTTGATGATTTGTGAGTTGTGAAATGTGGTTTCTTTTATTTTTCCATGATTGCACCTTAGGTAAGGATGATCTCCACCAAGATTATTTTGAGTATAAGGGATTTAGTTCAGTAGATCACCATGTTTAAGTCTTGGTTTGGGTATTGGGTTGTTGGTGGTTGAGTTTGTCAAGTCAAAACCTTGGAGAAAGGAGAGTTATAGTTTCTGCAGAAAATCAGTTTAGTACCCTGAGGTTTCGAGTGAGTTTTGACCATATCATTGATGTGTAATTTGAGGCCCAAGCCACCAGAAGTTAGTATTGGGAGTATATAAAAGTTTTTAGGTGTTGGTTGGAGGTTTGCATGTCGTTTGGTTAGGTGCACAAGTAGAATAACAAAATCTGTCCAGCAGGGTACAATTTTGTTGTAACTTAGAAATAGGGAGATTTGACCATGTCATGGGTAGGCCCTCATTAGGCCCTGTTGGGTCTTAGTTAGAGAGAGTTTTAGAGAAGTTTTTCCAACCATAGTTCATAGGATATGAGTTAGAACCATGTGTTACAAGTTAATTCAAGTCAGGGCGTTTTCTGCCCAGAAAAACAGGGCAACCATGGACTTTAAGCTTAGGCCCAAGAAGGCCCAAGCCAGGCCTTTGAGCCACGGGAGATTCCCTAAGGTCAGGATAGTCTTATGTAAAAGTTTTGAAGGAAAACCTATAGTTTAAGGATGTCTAATGCACTCAAGAAACCATAGATGTCATTCTGAAATTTGAATCAGTGAGCACTTTCACTTATCACATAGTTTTAGAACACTTAGGAGTGAGATTTAGGTTGACCACCATAGTTGTAAGATAGTATAAGGTCAGTAGAGCAAAAGGCCCAAGTGAGGGTCAATAGGTCTAGGATAGTTTAGTAAATACACACCGAGTTAGGAAGCCAAAATTTGAAGACTTTGTCTAGTTTAGCGACCAAGTGACTTAAGTTGTGAGTCGAGATCATCCAAGCCTAGTGTTGCATTATGGTGTATATGGTAATATTTGGTATTAAAATATGATATGTGAGTATATGTGGCTTTGTGTGCAAGTATATTTTGAAGGTGAATACAAATTAAGTGCATATAGGCCTAAGTGCCATTTGTGTTTAAATTACAGGATGTTAATAGGTTAAGTTGGTGAGAATATATTATAACGAGGATTATTATTATTTATGTAGGATCTCGAGACGAGGGAAAACTTGCCATAAAGGTCGAGTGAAGCTTTCAGTTGCTCCTACCAGTCAGACCAGACCAGCCTTTCTCAAGGCAAGTGATTCAACTTTTCTTTCGTATTCACTGTAAATAGTTCATATATATCGATGCAACTATCCTGAGTCATTTTGATATATTTAAATCAAGCGTATCTTATGTTTATCTTTGAATCATATAAAAATGCCATGAACCCTCGAGTACGTATTGCAAAGTAGTTCAAAAGTCTTATCATGATAGTATATTAATGTAATTTTGAATGCCATGATAAAAGAAAGGGTAGTTATAACTCTTGGTTGATTCTCTTGATTAACATGCTGATGATTCATAAGTATTGATATCTCATCCTAATACTTGAACCCCTATAGAACCTTACCTTGAACCCTGAAACCCAGATATTTATCAAAGTGATTCCTCATTGATTGATACCCCTCTTTCTTATCTTAAAGCTTGACAATTCTGATAAAACCTGAGTTAAAGATCATTTCTTCATACCTTAACACCCTTAGTATTCATGAAGCTTATCTTCTTGATGATCCAGCACTTGTGCCTTGACGAGAAACCATTGCTTTAAGCCCAGTTTGGCATTACCCCTACATAATATCCAATAGCCTCACTAAATTTTCTTGTCCAAGTTTTATATATGAAAACCTTTCCGTTACCCTAATGGAGTAAAGTTTAGTGGATCATGACCCTGAGATTTAGTACCATATTTCCCGTGTTTCGAGTTGGTCTATAATCCCTTGATAAAAATGCTTACTGTTAAAAGAGATTTTGTTATAATTCGGCATCAGTTTTTGAAATAAATAAAATGTGGGTTTTCAGTCCTAAAGGGGGATAAATGTTTTCTTTGAATAGTGGATCTGGACTGAGACGCGAGTCCTTTCCACACTTATATTAGGCTTAAAAGTTGCCTAGGGATTCCCATTAATGTTCTAGAACCCAGTGAGGTTCGGGATTACTTCGCGGCTGATCACCGGCTGTAATCCATAGCGTCATAAAATGATTTTGATTAAGATATGGTTTTGAAATTGTTTTGATACAAGCAAAATGATGCCATCACCCAAAGTTTTATCTCTCGTTATCATTGGTTATGTCTTTCCATTGTCATTCTTTAATGTATATCTCGATTTATATTTTGTATCGTACTGTTTAGCACTTGTTGAGCATTTGGCTCACTCCTTACTTTACCCTGATATTACAGCTAGCAGCTATGGTTAGATTCAAGCAGACCGCCCGTAAGACCTGTGATGCTGATGCTTATGTTCGAGCTCAGGTAGAATAAGAGTTAGTAGTTTTGTGTGAGGACTCGATATTTAAAATCAGCTGTAATAGATGGTAGTGTTGGGCTGTTCCAAACCCTAAACATGTAAGATCTTGGATTTGGTTATGTTTATTTATTTTTAAATAATGTAATAGTTATATTTAATTTTGCTGGTTAAGTTGGGGGTGTGACATGAAATATAAAACATTTATCTTGAAGTATAGGGTGATTCACAATACCATGAAGGTATAACAAGGAATTCAAAAAGATTGGCTTTCATTCAAGCAAAGATTCAGAAAGTAGAAGACCAAGGGTTCAAGGGTTACAAGGATTGGTCTTCTGCTAAACAAGGAATAAAGGTTGTTATGTCAAGCTATTCAATATTAGAATCACTATGTGGTAGATATGTATTTGTGGAGTAGTATCGTATGCGTTTGGCTCGTATGTGAGAATTCAACAATCAATGGTTTATGAAGAATAAGGCTTACGGCTCAAAATCAATAAGAATCAGGGTTCAAGGTTCAATAGTTTAAAGCGCTTGCAATATAAAACAAGAGTTATTTTGAATAATAGCAACATGTTATGAGAAAGTTTGAAAATATTTGCATTATATTTTGAAGAAAGGTTTAGAAGTACATGCCTTATCACAGATGATTTCCAACTTTACTTGTACTCATCTAACAATGTTACTTTTCAATCACACTCCTTCTTTTTCTATGTGTTGCTTTTATTACTTTTGGGATTTTTAAATAATTAAAACAATTTTCTGAAAATAAAATATAAACAGAAATATAGTTTTTATAAATTTTATAAACAGAAATCCGAAATTTGTAAATTTTTCAAAACTATAGTACTAGTTTTCTAAGCCATGGGAAACTTCAGCGGCCAAATAGCAATTTGTCACCCCTGTCGTCTTCCCCGGTCACGGAAAACCATGGTCGCCGGCGAGAAGCTTTTTCGGCGACCTGGTTTTTAACCCAGATCGAATCCAGCTTCACAGAAAATGATGCCCAGCTTCCCAGAATCACGTCTGCAATAACAAATCATTCATACGATCAATAAAACGGCCGAAAAATTCATCGTAATTTTTTGCCGCCGCCTGGAACAATTTTCCGATGAAGCTCTTCCGGCTATCGTCCGATCACTACCTATACATCAATCAAATTGTTTTTCAATGATCTACAAGATGGTAACATCAATTTCAAACAATAACCCTTAATCCCGAAGTACCCAAATTTTCAATTTAGAACATTCATATCAAGAACCCTAATTTTTATTTTCAAGAATCAAACACCCTTTTCTATATGTTATTGAACTCGGTTTTGGCATATAATATACCAAAATGACCAGAAAAATATTATATACACGATGTAATAATCAAATCATATCAACAACATCAGGAACAAATTTTTATAATTTAATTTATTATTAATTCAAAATAAATTAATTAAATAAGAAAAATACCTTGATTCCTGCATAAAAACGGATGATTGATTATGAAAGTACTTTTCGAGAGCTTCAATTTGAAATATGGCACGCCCGAATCGGTGTTCGATAACGCCCTCATCCGCAGGTTTGATTATCAAGAACGCGACATGAATTTGACGTTTTCTCTATATTTTACGGAACTTTACTGACTAATTATGATTATACGAATAAAATGAAATAATCAAAGGCCATATATATTTATGGAATATTGGTTCATGTTTGATTATTTTGGATCGATAAATTAGTTACTTAGCCGCTAAGTAACTGCAAAAATTATCCGATTTGATACCCGTATTGGATAATTATCCAAACCGGGTTTCTTATAGAACACTTTATATGAAAATAATGTAACAATATCCCGTCTCTCGAGAATGCAGGTTTTGTTGATTCAGCGAAATGATTATCGTATCGAAAATCGTTTGTCGGGCCGCGCACGGGTCAAACCGTAATCTAGATTGAAAAAGTTAAAAAACGGAAAATGTACAAAATTACCAGATTAGGTTAGGAAGGAGTTTTGGGAAGATTTTTAGGTTATAAAAACGTAAAAATGGTTGAAGTCGGACGGTTCCCGACTTTATAAAATAGTTTTATAATTATTCAGAAAATAAATAATAAATTCATAAATTAATAAAAAATCATATAACAGTACAAAAATACCAGAAAAATACCTTAATTATCTAAATTTTATTCTGGAAATAATAAAATTAGCATACTTATACTTTACCACATATCAACATCCACATAACAACACCAATCGTCAAATAATTTACCAAAAATCACATAATAATCGCATAATAATCATTTATCGATAAAAATAATTACACGCAATATCCCGGATATTATAGTCATCTTCACCCAGATTTGAGCCACACCTTGTTCTTCCACCAGTATTAACTGTATTGACCTCATGTCGTAACAGCTGCACCTCTTCAAGCTATTCTACGTTATTCTACCACCCCCTGATGTGAGACCACCTATTCAAGAACATCCATCTGCTTATTTTTGTTCTACTGGACATTTAGCTATGAGTGTACCTTCTCTGTTTACCCTACACCCTGTTCTAATACCATCAGTTTAAGACTTGTCTTATGGAGCAACAGTACTTACGAGGATGGATTCGAGAGCTACAATATGTGGTGCGTACATGAGATATTAATAAAGGTGAGAAGGAGTTTAGAAAAAGGATTCATGTATTCTGGAGAGTAGCTGCTACCAGGTTAAATGAAGCCACTAGTGAATAGGCCACCCATGATTAGCTTGTGGGATGGACTAGATGAGTTTTGAAAGAGTTAGAGAAGAGTATAGATCTGGAGTTTTCTTGGAGTAAGATGATGGTGTTATGACGATATGATATATAGTAGCAATGTGATGTGATATCAGTAGACTTGTTTTATAGAATAAACTTGTTGACTATTGGTGGACTTGTTGTATTTAATGATAGCAAAAATGATGAGAGTATTTTTAATATGGAAGTTTTGAAGTGAAGTTACGAATAAGATAATATGCAACGTTAACTGAAGTTTTCATTGATTAAGGAAGGTAAATAGACCCAATAAGGGATAAAAGTTAGATTGAAGTGAATGGACCCTTATGTGACTATTTCTTTAATTTGGTACTTTGTTATGGATAAGGAGGACAACAACCAACTCATATAGTATTGACGACCAGGTAGGAAATTTCCAAAATTTTAAACAAATTTTCGAAAGATATTTTTCCTAATAAAATTTCCAAAAGCCCTTTGGATAAAATAAGTTTTAAAAATTTGTTTGACAAGTTACTACTTGTGTTTCTTATTTGTTATAAGACCCAGATTACCTAGAAGAATACTTGTTCCAGAAATTAGTATGGTTAATTCAGAGGGCCAAGTGGACCTGCTATTACGTAGAAGTTTCAATTGTTCCTAACAAAAGAGTGCAAATCTTGTCTTATAAGATTAACAACAGAATCACTGTGCAGAGAAGCTATTCGTCCAATTTCTGAGACTATTAGAGTTTAAAAAATTTGTTGATTTAAAAGAAGCCTGGGCCTGATCGAAAAAGGTTGAGCAAATTTTGAGACTTTTCTAGAGGAAGAACATTATTTGCAAAAGAATCGATATGTTGAATGATCAGTATTTATTCCAAGTCGCATAGACGAAATTTGAAGTTATCCTGTAAGAGCGCAATTATGATCGAATTGTTAAAGTATTACACATGCAAGTACGACGCTAAGGTACCAGACTTAATAAAGGAATTTATTATAGAGATTAAATTATGAAGGCATTCCAGCGGATTTTCTGAAGTTAATATATGACTCAAATGAGATCTATTGATCAAACGAGATATGAAGGTATACACAAGTGAAATGAGTATGGTGATCAACGACATCATTCTTTTCTATAATACTCTTATATATAATTTTCCTGATTCATGAATAATCATTATAAGTTCTATAAAGCGATAAAAAGAAGAAGATTGATGTATTCCTTTCAAAAAATCATTTTTCCCTCAAGTTTTGCTTTCTGATTGAGGCAAGTAGTGTTATTGTAACGCCCCCAAATCCGGGGTCAGGGGATTTGGTCGTCACTATGAAACGTCAATCCAAATTAACCTGTTTAATCAATAATAAATGCCAGCGGAAGATATTTATCATTTATGACCCCAAACTAATCCAAGATCTTTTAAGGTTACAGTTCTAGAAACAAGAAATCCAAATTCCACAAATAATTTTTCACTTTCTTTTAAAACTCTTTTTAATAAATTCCAACTCAAAACTAAACCCACTAGTATAACTTCGAAATGAAGTATACTAGGCCCAAATAAAATACACAACTATAATATAATATAATATAAACAACTTTACACAATAAAACTTACACTAGTCCGCAAACCCTGGACCAACCACCTTCCAAGAGCTTCTTCTTTGCTTCCTCGAATTATGCAGCTAAACAACGCAAGCTAATCCTCACTGGAGGTTAAATTTAAAAACAGGCAAGTATGAGCGGAAGAAATGCTCAGCAAGCTCATTATAGCATATATAGGGTCTTTTGATATAAAACCGACATCTGCATCAGCGCAGAACATAGAAAAAAATCATAATTGCTGAATCATAAAATTTTATAGTTGAGGAATTCCAGAATTGATTCCTTAATTATATTCAAAACCATTTTGATACTTTTGAGCGAAAGGCTTCAGCAATACTTTGAATCTTGACGAGAATAAAACTCGTAAAACAGTGTTTACGGAAATATCGTAAACAATAATAACATGAAACAATGATTATGGATTGAATCATAACTTTATTCAAAACCGAACTCTTGAAATTAATACTTATTTTGCTGTCATATCAAATTAGATATAAATACGAACTTTGATGCTCACAACATTCCATACTGAAGTCAACAACAATCATCTATACTAATACCACCTTTGATATTTAACAACAACGTAAGTATCAGCAAAAAAAATAAGAAACTGAATCAAAACCACAATTCACTTTAATCCAAAACAGAATCAGTATTTTTAATCCAAAACAGAATCAGTACTTTTAATCCAAAACAGAATCAGTTGATAAATCATTTATTCTATGAATATCAAAACAATATCATAATTTAGATTGGAATCCTCGAACGACGGTGTGTTGCCTCCGGTGATCAGCCGCGGAGCAACACCGGTATGCCGAAGCATATCCAACTAAACAAAGGGGCACCCAAGGCACATATCGGCCTAGCAAGGTGTTATATCCTGTATAACACATAGCTCACACTGGACCGCCGCCACGGCCTCTTACGCAACCATCCAATCTTAAAAACATTTTATTGAGAGGGGTCATAATACTCGACACCCTTAAAAACTTTTATTCCCCCATTTACTTGGGCAGAAAAACCAAAACAACGTCATCTTTCTCAAAATCCAAAACATTTGTAAATCCAATAAGTTGATAAGTAAAATCACTTAGCTATTCTGAACATAGAATAGCTGAAGAATATTTGCATGATAATTCAGCGATATGTAAAACATTTATCGATTCTAAACTGAGAATAGGAAAAGCAACACTTGCATGATAAGATTTAAAATAAATATCACTTGAACAATAAGTGATGATAGGGATACTTGCATAATATGAATCGAATTAAACGTCACTTGAATGATAAGTGAGGTTAGGGTACTTGCCTTTGGATTTTAGCAGTTAGTCACACTCGCAATGACGCATCTATTCGGACATTCTGTATTAAAGTATCACCGTCTTGCTTTTCAACACCTTACTGATATACTGCTCCTGCGATTGCTAGAAGCCAGATACCCAATACCATTCCATCTCATTCCTTATCCAACGTCTTGTCCCGATCAACTCGAGAGATCCGCATCTATAATTAAAATATAGAACTTTAATCGTCTAATCGATAACCACTCGACGAACTACGCGTCAAAAGCCTATCGTCTACCCATATGATAGCCCACACATAATTATATCAGCCAAACACAGGAATCTTGACCCACCTATGCACATAATTCACATAGCACGTAAGCACATAATCCACGTATCATATAATTCATATCACATATGACTCAGTTCGTCAAAAGGTTCGACTTGGTACACTTAAAACTGAAATCAGGTCAAAAATATGATTTTTCGATCAATAATCGACTCAAATTGATTCGTAAAACAAGCGACCTTTCGAAACAAAAGGATTTGGGTCTCGAAAGTATTTTTATTGAAAGCGGAATATTTTTCTGAGTCTGTACACGTTCGTTTCGTATTAAACAGACGAGCGGTTGATTTATTATGAATTTTTGAACATTTTTCGGAATAAAAACGATCTCCGAATCATTTAATAATTAAATAATAGGGTTCGAACACCCTAAAATAATTTTATAAGAATTATCGAGCTTGGAAAATAATTTAAAATAATATTTTAAAACTCAAAACTATTTTTCAGAAATTTTTAAATCAAAGATAAATAATTAAATCTAATTAAATAATCCATTAAAATTAATTAATAACTAATTCAATTAATTAATCAATTAATATTTAAATTAATTGACTAATTAAATAATTAATTATCAACTAAAATTAATTAACTAAATAATTTGGATTTATTTTTGAATTAAAATAAATTTTTCAGAATAATAAATAATGAATTTCAAAATTAAACAAATGAATTTTTGTAATTAATAAAAGAATTTTGAATTATTATTAAAAGAAAATCTGCACAAACAGATTTCTGGATTTTTAATTGGGGAAAATAGAATCAAATGTGGGTCGAAATCGGGTCAGGCAACCGGGTTATCGGGTCGCCAAGAACACGAAGAACACGCCGGATCATCTGCAGATTCCGTCGAGTTCACCGGTTCCGGCGAGACTCCGTTTTGCCCATAAACAACACGCAACAGCCCTGATTCTTTACCAAACTCACTCGACTAACTCCCAGAAACACAGATTCAGCCTCAACTTCGATGACACAAAACGGAAACTTCATCGCCGGCCAAAACCTCCATTGAAGCCGACGATTGAGCTTCAACTCCGGCTAACACCGATTTCGATGATTTCTAAACCATTTTTGACGTGCTGTATAGAAAAATGATGCTGAGACTATATGCAATCTATTACTAACATCTAAAACGATCAAAACAACCCAGAAATCAAGAATCAAAATCGGGTCTAAATTGAAAAAAATGAAATTTTCACAATAATCATCCTCTGTTGATGATATGGGTACGAACATATATCTCTCATCAAGGGCTTCACAACGGTTACAAATACTTGTGATTTGGTGTTCAATAACGCCTTCAAAATTGACTTTGATTTTCAGAATTTCTCAAGAACACCAAGAACACATATTCAAGAAATTTTCAGAAAATCAAACCTTAATTTCTATATGATATTGAACTCTATTTTTGACATATAATATACCAAATTGACCAGAAAAACATGCTCTACAACATGGAATCATCAAATCACATCAACAACATCAAGAACAAAAATTCGTAATTTAATTATCAAATAATTCGAATATAAATAATTAAATAAGAAAATTACTGTGATTTCTGGAAGGAAACTGATGATTGATTCAGATAGAGGATTCCGAGAGCTTCGTTTTGATATGCTGCACGCCCGAATCGGAGTTCGATAACGCCTTCGTTCGTGTGTTTGATTCTCGGGAACGTATCGGTTTTCTCGGGTTTTTCTCTGTATTTACGGTGTTTTAACTGGTTGCAAATGAATAAACGGAATAAACGAAATAAGAAATAGGCTATTTATATTTATGGAATATTGGATCGTTCTGGATCGTTTTGGATCATTAAATTAGTTGCTTAGCCGCTAAGTAACTGCAATAACGATCCGATTCAATACCAAAATTGGATAATTATCAAAACCGAGCTTTTTATAAAATATTATATACGAGAATAATATAAAAATATCCCGTCTCTCGAAAATACGGGTTTTATTGATTACCGAAATAACTGTCGTATCGAAAATCTTGCGCCGGGCCGCGCACGGGTCAAACCGTAATCCGAATCGAAAAAGTCAAAACACGGAAAATGTCCGGAATTACCCGATTAGGTTAGGAAGGAGTTTTCGGAAAAGTTTCGGGTTGTAAAAACGCAAAAATGGTTGAAGTCGGACGATTCCCGGCTTTATAAAATAATTTTGGTAATTATTCAGAAAATAATTAATAATACATAAATCATTATAAAATCATATAACACTCCAAAAATTACCAGAAAAATATCACAATTATCTATATTTTATTCTAGACATATAAAAATTTAAATACTCAAATAATATCACATCTAAACACCCAAACATCAATTCCACTTATCAGATAATTCACCTAAAATCACATAAATAATTCCAAATAATTATAATAATAATATCTAAAAATATGGGATATTACAATCTACCCACCTTATAAGGATTCCGTCCTCGGAATCAGCAGAAGAAAGCACTAAGGGTTTTCTAACCAACTTTGCATTTCCAAATAACCTCAATTTTCCATAATCTCAAATGAATCTTGTATTCCTTGTATAATAAAACTTTTACAGGAGCTTCACTGTGCACCACTGTTCCATTCACACCCTTTGACCAATTCTTCAAT
This sequence comes from Apium graveolens, assembly GCF_009905375.1. Lineage (NCBI taxonomy): Eukaryota > Viridiplantae > Streptophyta > Magnoliopsida > Apiales > Apiaceae > Apium > Apium graveolens. Next base: position 175,597,684 of record NC_133651.1, read on the forward strand.
AGAATCATTTTTTTACTGATTGTGATAAAGAAGAATAGAGAGAAAGATAAAGGGAACAAAAGAAAGAAAAATAGAGAAATAAAGAAAAAGAATGACTTCGCTATACACCCCTGATATTTTAATCGCATTGCAATCCACTGTTGCTCTTGATAATCCCATCACATAACCCTGCTTTGACTTGACCAGGATAACTCAGCTTAACTTGATTGGCATAGCTTCGAATGTTTGGGATGATAAAATCATGGAATTTCAAAAAGAAAAGTATTTGATACCATAACGGAACCAAAATCTGAATTTGAGAAAAAGTATTGTTGAAATAAAAGAATAACTGAGAGATCAATATGATCAAACGAACTTGGTATTGCGTGTCCAAATCAAGACACTACTAAAGGTTGTTAACCTTCATGTATTCACAATACACACAAGTGATGGCGTCCCATCCAACTCCTATCACACAGACAGGTTTACCTTGCGTCCCCTATAGTTAGGGTTGTTCATCTCAGTCAGAATAAAAGAATATGAAAGAAATTGAAAATCAAATGAATAAAGCTGACAAGATTTCAAAGCTGATATTTCTGAAGGAATAGAATCCAGAGAACAAAATTTTTGGCACCAAAATGAGCAAGTGGTGTCACATCACCAAGAAACTATCCACCAAATAAGAAAAGTGGAAGTTAAATATTCATAACTTAGCAGAGCTATCAAAACCTGAAAAATAGGCTTCATGACAACCTCTGGCACATTTAAAACATAGTTATGATTGAAAATGAGTGGTAGGGAATATATCCTCTAACAGATATCCCTTTTTGAGAGAAACCAAAAGAAATTATAGAAAGAGAAGGTATTGCCAAAGTCTTAATATTTATCTTGAATTTGAACTCTTCTGTTGACTCGTCATCCGATTCTAGATACTTCTTCATATTCTAAGGATATCGATAATATCCATCGTCGTCGAATCGTAGTCTCGGAAGATTCCACAATAGAAATTTGCAGCTTCCCGGAGTTCCATCCAGTTCCGCACAATCATCTCAAACAAATACGCCTTATCTTAACTTATTCGTTGATACTATATTCAATAGTCCAATAGGAACTCGATATGAGCTCAAACGTCCTCACATAGCTATACACACTCCTACACACTCTCGTTTCTAGTTTACTATAACCTCAGCTCTGATACCAACCTGTAACGCCCCCAAATCCGGGGTCAGGGGATTTGGTCGTCACTATGAAACGTCAATCCAAATTAACCTGTTTAATCAATAATAAATGCCAGCGGAAGATATTTATCATTTATGACCCCAAACTAATCCAAGATCTTTTAAGGTTACAGTTCTAGAAACAAGAAATCCAAATTCCACAAATAATTTTTCACTTTCTTTTAAAACTCTTTTTAATAAATTCCAACTCAAAACTAAACCCACTAGTATAACTTCGAAATGAAGTATACTAGGCCCAAATAAAATACACAACTATAATATAATATAATATAAACAACTTTACACAATAAAACTTACACTAGTCCGCAAACCCTGGACCAACCACCTTCCAAGAGCTTCTTCTTTGCTTCCTCGAATTATGCAGCTAAACAACGCAAGCTAATCCTCACTGGAGGTTAAATTTAAAAACAGGCAAGTATGAGCGGAAGAAATGCTCAGCAAGCTCATTATAGCATATATAGGGTCTTTTGATATAAAACCGACATCTGCATCAGCGCAGAACATAGAAAAAAATCATAATTGCTGAATCATAAAATTTTATAGTTGAGGAATTCCAGAATTGATTCCTTAATTATATTCAAAACCATTTTGATACTTTTGAGCGAAAGGCTTCAGCAATACTTTGAATCTTGACGAGAATAAAACTCGTAAAACAGTGTTTACGGAAATATCGTAAACAATAATAACATGAAACAATGATTATGGATTGAATCATAACTTTATTCAAAACCGAACTCTTGAAATTAATACTTATTTTGCTGTCATATCAAATTAGATATAAATACGAACTTTGATGCTCACAACATTCCATACTGAAGTCAACAACAATCATCTATACTAATACCACCTTTGATATTTAACAACAACGTAAGTATCAGCAAAAAAAATAAGAAACTGAATCAAAACCACAATTCACTTTAATCCAAAACAGAATCAGTATTTTTAATCCAAAACAGAATCAGTACTTTTAATCCAAAACAGAATCAGTTGATAAATCATTTATTCTATGAATATCAAAACAATATCATAATTTAGATTGGAATCCTCGAACGACGGTGTGTTGCCTCCGGTGATCAGCCGCGGAGCAACACCGGTATGCCGAAGCATATCCAACTAAACAAAGGGGCACCCAAGGCACATATCGGCCTAGCAAGGTGTTATATCCTGTATAACACATAGCTCACACTGAACCGCCGCCACGGCCTCTTACGCAACCATCAAATCTTAAAAACATTTTATTGAGAGGGGTCATAATACTCGACACCCTTAAAAACTTTTATTCCCCCATTTACTTGGGCAGAAAAACCAAAACAACGTCATCTTTCTCAAAATCCAAAACATTTGTAAATCCAATAAGTTGATAAGTAAAATCACTTAGCTATTCTGAACATAGAATAGCAGAAGAATATTTGCATGATAATTCAGCGATATGTAAAACATTTATCGATTCTAAACTGAGAATAGGAAAAGCAACACTTGCATGATAAGATTTAAAATAAATATCACTTGAACAATAAGTGATGATAGGGATACTTGCATAATATGAATCGAATTAAACGTCACTTGAATGATAAGTGAGGTTAGGGTACTTGCCTTTGGATTTTAGCAGTTAGTCACACTCGCAATGACGCATCTATTCGGACATTCTGTATTAAAGTATCACCGTCTTGCTTTTCAACACCTTACTGATATACTGCTCCTGCGATTGCTAGAAGCCAGATACCCAATACCATTCCATCTCATTCCTTATCCAACGTCTTGTCCCGATCAACTCGAGAGATCCGCATCTATAATTAAAATATAGAACTTTAATCGTCTAATCGATAACCACTCGACGAACTACGCGTCAAAAGCCTATCGTCTACCCATATGATAGCCCACACATAATTATATCAGCCAAACACAGGAATCTTGACCCACCTATGCACATAATTCACATAGCACGTAAGCACATAATCCACGTATCATATAATTCATATCACATATGACTCAGTTCGTCAAAAGGTTCGACTTGGTACACTTAAAACTGAAATCAGGTCAAAAATATGATTTTTCGATCAATAATCGACTCAAATTGATTCGTAAAACAAGCGACCTTTCGAAACAAAAGGATTTGGGTCTCGAAAGTATTTTTATTGAAAGCGGAATATTTTTCTGAGTCTGTACACGTTCGTTTCGTATTAAACAGACGAACGGTTGATTTATTATGAATTTTTGAACATTTTTCGGAATAAAAACGATCTCCGAATCATTTAATAATTAAATAATAGGGTTCGAACACCCTAAAATAATTTTATAAGAATTATCGAGCTTGGAAAATAATTTAAAATAATATTTTAAAACTCAAAACTATTTTTCAGAAATTTTTAAATCAAAGATAAATAATTAAATCTAATTAAATAATCCATTAAAATTAATTAATAACTAATTCAATTAATTAATCAATTAATATTTAAATTAATTGACTAATTAAATAATTAATTATCAACTAAAATTAATTAACTAAATAATTTGGATTTATTTTTGAATTAAAATAAATTTTTCAGAATAATAAATAATGAATTTCAAAATTAAACAAATGAATTTTTGTAATTAATAAAAGAATTTTGAATTATTATTAAAAGAAAATCTGCACAAACAGATTTCTGGATTTTTAATTGGGGAAAATAGAATCAAATGTGGGTCGAAATCGGGTCAGGCAACCGGGTTATCGGGTCGCCAAGAACACGAAGAACACGCCGGATCATCTGCAGATTCCGTCGAGTTCACCGGTTCCGGCGAGACTCCGTTTTGCCCATAAACAACACGCAACAGCCCTGATTCTTTACCAAACTCACTCGACTAACTCCCAGAAACACAGATTCAGCCTCAACTTCGATGACACAAAACGGAAACTTCATCGCCGGCCAAAACCTCCATTGAAGCCGACGATTGAGCTTCAACTCCGGCTAACACCGATTTCGATGATTTCTAAACCATTTTTGACGTGCTGTATAGAAAAATGATGCTGAGACTATATGCAATCTATTACTAACATCTAAAACGATCAAAACAACCCAGAAATCAAGAATCAAAATCGGGTCTAAATTGAAAAAAATGAAATTTTCACAATAATCATCCTCTGTTGATGATATGGGTACGAACATATATCTCTCATCAAGGGCTTCACAACGGTTACAAATACTTGTGATTTGGTGTTCAATAACGCCTTCAAAATTGACTTTGATTTTCAGAATTTCTCAAGAACACCAAGAACACATATTCAAGAAATTTTCAGAAAATCAAACCTTAATTTCTATATGATATTGAACTCTATTTTTGACATATAATATACCAAATTGACCAGAAAAACATGCTCTACAACATGGAATCATCAAATCACATCAACAACATCAAGAACAAAAATTCGTAATTTAATTATCAAATAATTCGAATATAAATAATTAAATAAGAAAATTACTGTGATTTCTGGAAGGAAACTGATGATTGATTCAGATAGAGGATTCCGAGAGCTTCGTTTTGATATGCTGCACGCCCGAATCGGAGTTCGATAACGCCTTCGTTCGTGTGTTTGATTCTCGGGAACGTATCGGTTTTCTCGGGTTTTTCTCTGTATTTACGGTGTTTTAACTGGTTGCAAATGAATAAACGGAATAAACGAAATAAGAAATAGGCTATTTATATTTATGGAATATTGGATCGTTCTGGATCGTTTTGGATCATTAAATTAGTTGCTTAGCCGCTAAGTAACTGCAATAACGATCCGATTCAATACCAAAATTGGATAATTATCAAAACCGAGCTTTTTATAAAATATTATATACGAGAATAATATAAAAATATCCCGTCTCTCGAAAATACGGGTTTTATTGATTACCGAAATAACTGTCGTATCGAAAATCTTGCGTCGGGCCGCGCACGGGTCAAACCGTAATCCGAATCGAAAAAGTCAAAACACGGAAAATGTCCGGAATTACCCGATTAGGTTAGGAAGGAGTTTTCGGAAAAGTTTCGGGTTGTAAAAACGCAAAAATGGTTGAAGTCGGACGATTCCCGGCTTTATAAAATAATTTTGGTAATTATTCAGAAAATAATTAATAATACATAAATCATTATAAAATCATATAACACTCCAAAAATTACCAGAAAAATATCACAATTATCTATATTTTATTCTAGACATATAAAAATTTAAATACTCAAATAATATCACATCTAAACACCCAAACATCAATTCCACTTATCAGATAATTCACCTAAAATCACATAAATAATTCCAAATAATTATAATAATAATATCTAAAAATATGGGATATTACAGTTATGGTGAGACGCTTTGTCGGAAGACGAAGAGTCGGGTGGGACTCTACCTAAGCATGTGTCGTATGCCATATGGTATGAAAGACTGGCCATCTTAAGTACCAATGTGGTTGTCTCATTCATATTCAAATCATTACTCATTCTTTCTTTCTCAACTATATATCTATGGAATTAAGAATCCTTCCAATAGTTTTGTTGTATTATTGTTCCTTATGAATGTTTTCCAAAACAAAATTAATCTACCAAGAACCAAGCGGAAAAAGTTCCAATCATTGAGTTTACATGTTGTAAGTATGGGAAAAACCAGGGCATATGGAAAGGATTGTAAATCACCAGCCCCTGTCAGTGATGCGCTAAGAATCAAGGGAATCTACTCCAATAATGAATAAGTCTCCAAGAGCGAGAGCTTACGATATTTCTGTGAAAAATGTTATTCGGAATACGGATATGACGGTGGGTATGCTTATTATGAATTCTTTATATGCTAAAGTATTAGTGGATTCGGGAGCAACTCGATCATTGTTTCTCAATATTTTATTAATCAATTGAATAGTTAAATAAGATTATTACTGAAGGATTAGCAAACCAAGAACGTGTATATGATAACCAAGTATGTAGGAATTGTGAGATTGAGGTTTCTGGAAATAAATTTATGCTGATTTGATACTGCTTGAGAAATGAGAATTTGACGTTATTTTAGGAACGGACTGGCTATCTAAGTATAATGTTCATATAGACTTTAATGATAAGAAGATAATTCTGTAGACGCCAGATTAAGAATGTGATGATGTTTAGAGGTCGAAGGAAAGAAAAGAAGTTTTAACAATAATTCAAACTAAAAGGTTACTATGGAAAAGATATGAGCATTATAGTGATTACGTGATAAATAGAAGTCAGGAGCCAGCAAAACTTGAAGATTTTATAGTAATCAATGAGTTCCAAGACGTGTTTCCAGACGAGTTACCAGGACTTCTTCCAGATAGAGAAATTAAGTTCATGATCGACTAAGCAACTGAAATAAAACCATTGTCCAAGGCCCCGTACATAATGGTGCCAGTTGAAATGAAGGAGTTAGCAAAGCAATTGCAGGAGTTGTTAGAAGAAGGAGCGATTAGACCTAATGTACCCCATGAGGTGCACCAATATTATTTGTTAATAAGAAAGATGGAAACATGAGATTATGTGTCGACAAGCGGAAGCTCAACAAGTTTACTATCAAGAGCAAGTATATGTTACCTCGAAGTAATGATTTGTCTGATCATTTGAAAGATGTAAAGTATTTTCTAGGATTGATTTAAGATTTGGGTATCATCAATTAAAGATTGAATCTAAGGGCGTACCGAAGGCAGCTTTCAGAACTAAGTACGGTTATTATGAAATACTAGTAATGTCATTTGGATTGACCAACATATCGGTAACATTTAAACTTGATAGATAGAATCTTTAAAGAGTATCTGGATAGGTTGTATTTATGTTTATAGATGATGTCATTATTTACTCGAAGTCAATGAAGAACCTTGTAAAGTATTTACTGATAGTTTTGGGAATTCTGAGAAGGAAGAAGCTGTATGCTAAGTTTTCAAAGTGTAAGTTTTGGGTTGCATGGAGTTTAATTCTTAAGATAAATTGTCGGTGATTAAGGAACCAAAGTGGATCCAGCAAGGATTAAAGTTGCTATGAATGGGGAAAGACCAAAAGCACCAACTAAAAGTGAGAAGTTGTAGTATTGGCAGGATATTATCGGAAATTTGTTTAAGATTTCTCGAAGATTGTGACATCTTTGGCGAAGCTTACTAGAAAAAGTGAGAAGTTTATATGGAATTGAGAAGTGTGAAAAAAGTTTTCAGAAATTAAAGAAGAGATTGATCACGACACCTAATTTATCACTTCAAGATGATCTAGGAGAGTTTGTAATCTATAGTGATGCTTCTCATAAGGGATTAGGTTGTGTGTTGATGCAGCACGATAAAGTTATTGCATATGCATCTAGACAACCCAACCCTCATGAGCAGAAGTATCCTACTAATGACTTGGAACACTACTAGAAAAATGCCCTTAGACATCGGTTATAAACCGATGTCTTCTTTTTCAAACCGATTTCTTCGCATGTGTAGAGAAAGGTAGGGGTCTTTAACATTGGTTTGTAGCCGATGTTAAAGATGTACATAGACATCGGTTTTCTTAGCAAACTGATGTATAAGTAGCCCTTTTTTTAATAACATGTTAAAACTAGATTGTGAAAAATGGTATTTAGGAGGTTAAAAAGCATTATAAACATATAACATGGAAGAAATTTTAACTGATAGACATCAGATTTTTAAAAAAACTGATGTCTTACTCTGTATTTTACATCGATATATTTACTTAACATAACTTATAACATCAATTTTACTTGAGGAAGCGATGTGAAACTTTTGCTTTAACATCGGTTGTGTAAGTTAAACTGATGTACATTGTTCTGGAAGACATCAGTTTTCTTTTGATTTCCTTTTATATTCTTGCACAAAGTGATATGTTCTAACATTTTAGACATCGTTTTCATTCCTATAATTCAATTTTTTTTGTTAGTTTAGACATTGTTTTAGTTTAAGCAGGTGATGTGTTCTTAGCTGCTTCACATCAATTTTATAACAAGCACCGATGTTTGAGTTCTTTTTTAAAAAAAATAAGCCTGTGCATTTGTGCATAAACCCAAACAAAAGAAAAAAAAACTAAATCAACATACAACAAACAACCGGAAATATACTAAATTAACTTCCGTATCTACAACCAAAATCTAATCACATTCTCCGACAACCAACATCTAACCATTCCGACGTCCAACAAACAACCAACATCCATATATCTACAACAAAAATCCAATCGACCCATCCATATGCATCTTCATATGAACAGTAAAAAATGGAGGCACCTCGTGTAGTAGTCGATTGCATTTGTGAAATCCTTTGCGCAGAAGGTAGAATCTCCTTGCTTCTTTGAATTCAATGTCTCCTGCATTAAATTTGTCCACACTTGAAAAGATAGCTGCAAGCCAGATTGTTGTTACTTAGATTAGCTTAATATCACCAATAAAATGCTATATTCATGAAGTTCATTGACTACCATTCATAACAAGTTCATTTAACGTTAAATTATCTTTAGTAACCAGTACTTTAAAATAGCATTGAACATATATTTTCAGTTTGTCTAGAAATATACCTCATTGGCAATTCCTGTATCGTCCTTGTAGCCAATCTTCCCCAATAGCTCGTGTATAGCTGTTAAATCTATTCTCAAGCAATCTTTACCCATTGGTGTCAATAACAATGGTTCCGTTGACTGCGCATCACCATTTGGAATACGCATTAATTCATGCGATGGTACCTAATTAATTTATTGAGAAGAATTTTATATATAACAATAATAAGATACATAAAAGAATTCAGAACAATTTCTGACACTAGACATAATATCAAGTGGGGCAGAAAATTCGACAATTCAGAACTTACCAGTTCATCAGGTTTCCTCTTGCTTATGCGCTCCACATCTACATGAAATCATTAGATAGGGCATGTACCCCAGCATCTTGCCATAGTAAAAATAACATCCATATAAATCCAAACAAAATTCAATGTGCATAATATTTTCCAATGGTGTTGGATAACATTTTCCAATGTGCATTAATTCAACGAAAAATAATTCAGGCTTCCCACGATGTTTACATTTTATAATGTGCTCTAAAGGGAATCTTATAGATCAATTGGAAACTTGAAGAAATCATATCTAAGGTTACAAGCAGGATTTTGGCAAAGCTTAGTGGATCCACACTACAAGAAAAAAGTCCATAGGCATCGGTTTTTGGCCGATGTCTATGCTGTTTGGCAACCGATGTTGATGTCGGTGATGTCTATTCTAGACATCGGCCATAACCCGATGTCTTTACTAGCTTAGACATCGTTTCTGGGAAAAAAACTGATGTCCATGCATTGATTTTTTACAAAAAATGCTAGAAATAAATAATTTAATAAATAAATTACACTTATTACAACATATTAAACATATAATGAGCTATGTTTTTTACAACATAGACATCATATATTTTCTTTTAGGTGATGTAAAATCAGATATTAAACATCGATTTATTCAGTAAAAGGCGATGTCTATAGTTGCACATAGACATCAATTATATCCCAAACAAAGTGATGTCTATGTTCAATTTGCACTTGAATATGTCTATCTTTGACATCAGTTTTTTTTATCAAAAATGATGTACATTAACTTTTTTGACATCAGTTTTTCTTCTTTAAAAGTGATGTATAATTATTTTTGAGATATCATTATTTATTCATTAAAAGTGATGTACAATTGTTTTTTGACATCAGTATTAATTCATTAAAATACGTGTTTGCATCTCAGTATTTCAGCACTATTTTTATTTTTAAAGTTAAATGCTGCAATTGGAAGATCTGAGAATTAATATATATTTAAAATTCTACACTGCCAGTGCAAACTACAAAGATTATTTGATGAAATATTTACAGGATTTTCAGCAAGATCAGATCAACCAAATCAAGAGTCACACTAGTTCCCCCTGTTATGATACAAAGTTGTGCGCACTAGTAAGCTGGTTTTGCAATAACTTTACTTTGATGCTTGAGGACTTTGTAATAGAGCAGCTATATCCAGTCCATGACTCCCACTCCGTTGTAGTCCCTCCACAGTTGATAAAAGTGAGTAATCTGCGGGTTTCACAATAGCTTTTTGTCTCAGAATATGGAGGTGATCTTGATTTGGAAGCAACTCGACATCATAGTTGAAGAGTAAGATTGTTGTTGCACTTACATTGAGGTTTTCGGAGCAGGGAAGATCTTTCTTTAAGCACCGAGCAACTCTACAAAATAAACTAAGCTAGTTCATGGCGTGCTTATAAAAAACTAGTAGATATCATGTCTATAGAAACTTGCGAATTATTTTTTGAAGATGACATGATGGATACAAGATTCCTGTAAAAGATACAAAAGGAATTTAAAGAAATATTGATATTTAGTTTAAAGAGTATATGAAGCAGGAAGAAACCTACACATTAGATGGCTGGCAGTTATATTCAGCTGTCCGTGAAAAATTGTTGTAAGATACATCACTGCAGCCAATACAATTATGAAATTTGTGAATACGATAAACATGGAACTTAATAATGATCCATCCTGGCATGTGGTTTCTCTAAATCTAGATGATATATTGAACTGAAAGCTGTGTAAAGAACTAACAAATTTTCTTTGCTGCCAGAAATCTAACTTGGTATCTCTCCAGTCAATGAATTGTGATTCAGATACCTACATTCAATTACAAGTTGGTGTCACACTTCCGAGTACATTAGTTTGCAAATTACATAGAGGCTAAAGTAAACAGGTATAGGAAAGAAGATAAATTATGCAAGTCCAGCTATCTGAGTTAGTTGCATGTGTTCCTGGAAGGTAATAATTTCTTATAAGAAGTATTTGAAACAAATTCACATACATATATTGTATACTAAGGTCGTTTAAGAGCGCCATTGAATCTGGTATTTGGCCAGTCAACCGATTAAAGCTCAGATCTCTGCAAACAAATAAAATAAAACTCAAAATGATAAAATTTTGATATATTTCCTAGCATACATGTTTCTGCAGGTTTTTGCATTCAAATGGCACATCACACGCTACACAAGCATATAAAGCTAATTTTTAGGACCTAACTGTAAAAGTAGAACAATACTTTTGAAAATACCATTCCCGACATAACAAGAAGACTGAGTTGCTGGTTATATAATCCAATGAACAACAAAATATTGGATAGAGAGAAAGTATTTGAACTTCGACGAGAAATCCAGAAGTACCCTCATAATTTACAATGTTCTTCTTTATATGCATAGACAGAATAGTGTAACTAAATTATTATAAGGAGAGTCTCTGAATGTGCTAATGAATTCTACATAGTAATACTTAAAAATATAGGTCTCTGTTGTGTGCTTGTATCGACTTATGCATCTGTGAAAACATATATAGTACATTGTAATCCCTCACACGCGCATGCACAGACATACATTGTGAGGAACTCCATTACCAGAAATTAGTACCGGATTGAGCAATAATAAAAGTTAGCTTATAGGGTTTTTAGTTGACCAAGTACTCCAAAGTATTATGGAAGTGCACCATTGATCAAGCAATTTCTTAATATCCTGCAAAAGAAAGAAATGTTAACTAATTTTTTCAGGGAAACACATCTGCATCAGACAAAATTTATGTACGACTTACAGCACATGCAAGGATTGCATATCTTTTAAATCTGGGATAGTAAAATTTCTTCCAGTCCGATCAGATATCCTCCTATCAACATAAAGCACAGAAGTAATCAACTGATCTCAAAAGTCCAAACCAAAAGTCAACTACAATGATAGGAAGTCATGAAGGTATTAAACATTGGCTAGATATTTGAGCAGTTCTTACAGTTCTTTTAGATTTCTCAGACGGGAGATGCTCAATGGAATTGGACCCTCCAGTCCTGTTCCCTTCAAGTCCCTGCACAAAATTTGAAGTTTATTGAGAGGTATATGTAACCGTAGTTTCTAGAATATGTACTAACAACCAAGTAGAACCAAACTGAAGCATAATCGACCAAAATTACTCACAGTCTTGTCATATTTGTCCAGTTTCCAATGAAATCGGGTATCTTCCCAGAGAAATCATTCCCATCTATCCTACTGCAAGAAGTAGATAATTTTAAGACTCTATTAAACTTAGAAATATACAGTATAGATGAAGTAGTACTTACAAATCCTCTAGATTCCTCAGGTTGCCAAATGTTTCTGGTATTGTTCCATTTAATTTATTTGCAGAAACAACGTTGTGAAGATTGTTTGCAAGATTTCCATCAATAGATAAATAATGATAGAAGTGTTAAAGCATTATGTAATTATGTTTTAATTATGATAAAAATATGAACACATTATGTAATAGATAAAAGCCCTCCATGAAGAACCCTTTAGGCATGTAATTGTAATTCTTACAATCTCCTCAAGCCAATCAAACTTCCAAAGTTTCGAGGAATAGGCCCTTCAAGTATATTATCTTCCAAAAACCTGAAAAGTTAAGCTCAAATTAAGTCAACCAAAGGTTATACTTGAAATCCAAGTCATATAGATCACATTTTCACTTACAGCTCCTGAAGAGTAGCGATGTTGGCTAGTTCCTGAGGAATCGAACCTTGGATACGGTTCCCCAAAAGGGATCTGCAGAAAGGAGAGTTCTAATTTACTACAGCTCTAAGAGGTCATGCTAGGAAGCTTAATTTAAAGATATGTTTAGTTCACTACACTGCACAAAAAAATGCAGACAAGAAATTAGCCAGTATCCGAACAAAACCATACAGAAAGACAACGCGAAGCTGACCAAAAGCTATCACAACAAAACCATACAGAAAGACAACGCGAAGCTGACCAAAAGCTCTGGGAATGGTTCCTCCAAGGACTCAGAGGCATGAACCTCGAGTGAGAAGAAGGCCCAGATGAGAAATTCACATGATCACCAAACCTATTCATTGGGGAGCTTAATCATGTATTAATCTTATTATAAGATCTGAAGTTTCCCACATCATTCATCCCCGCGAATCCTGTTAATAAGCATCAAGTTCTTAGCAGCCAATACAGAATCATTGCAACAATAATACAGAAATCAGAATACTGAAAGTAGTATCCATATTTAAGTTTTAACTAACAACATGTTATTTTATGACACATACAAGACTCAACCAAAACTAAACCAGGTCATAGTGTTCAACAAAATTTTTGTTTTGTCAACTACAGAGCATGGCACATACATCTGTTTCAACTTTCCACAAAATTAAAGCAACATGAGCTATTTCGAACATAAATATGTGATAAATAATTAATCAGTGACGAACTTTTGCAGGAAAGATCCAGCAGACGAGCACAAACAAGCTTTTAGATGTTCATTCCTCTAGATCCAAACTAAAAGGCAAGTAAAAGGTCATAATATAAAACCAAAATAAACAAAAAGATCATAGATTGGATCAGTTTTCTTTCACATGTACTTTAACTATCACATACATATGTAGTTCCTTATTTATACAATCAATCAAAATTATTCTAGTAAATCTAAAGCTCATCATCAGATATAAAATTTGAAGCAACAGATAAATAACAAGAGGCAGTGATGTACCAATACTAATATCATCTCCGGCAACGTCAATTCTATTAAACATATTCAAATAAGTAAATTAGGGTTACAATTTCAAAAAAAAACCAAAATTAAAAATTCAGGGTTTCGATTTTAAAAAACCCCAATTGAAAAGTACTCACAGAGAAGACCCTATTTCAAAATAACATAGTAAATTCACTTACCAATTCGAGTTTCTAAAATGATAACCAATTAGAGAAGATCCTAATTCAAGCTTATCCTCTTACGAGCTTAGCATAGAAAAATGGAGAGAGATGGTGGAGATGATGGTGGTGAGCAGAGCGGCGGTGATGTTCGTGAGTGGGGGTGGTGAGTGGTGGAGATGATGATGGTGGGGTGAGAGAGTCGGATGAGAGAGAGAGAGCTTTTGTGTGTTCATTTTTTTTAGTTTTTAGTTTTTTAAGTTATGTGTCTCGTGGGGGAAAAACAAAAAGGGGGGAGAATATTTGCTAAGGGGGGAAATTTATTTGGCTAAGGCGGAAACAAAAATAAAATGGGCGGGGAGTGAATTTTTTTTTTGGAACTTTAGACATCAGTTTTAAAATAACCGATATTTTAAAACAACATAGACATCATAAAAATACGGGGTGATGTTATAAATTCTTTTAACATAAGTGGCAAACCTAACCGATGTCTAATGTGTGATGTCTATTAACAGTTTTCTTGTAGTGCCAACCAACTTGGGTTATTGATATATACTACAAATCCAGAACAGTGCAATATTGTAGAACATGGGAAGAGTTAGTAATATCCATAATTCTAAGAAAGTCCATTTTCTGATTAGCCACTCTTGTACTCATGTTGAGATTTAAAATGCTGATCAAGTGGTACTTAAAAAAACTTTTTAGTCTTATTTACTTATATCATTTAGCATCATATATTGGTAACTTACTATTCGACTTGAGCAAGTCACGGAGACTGACTATCCAATAAATTTACGGAATGCTTCCTATGTGAGAAAAGAATAAAGTTGTTAGCTAAATCACATAATGAGTGCCAACAGCAGAATCAGTTCAGAAAGACCAAAATATTACAAGATACTAAACTATAATTTTACTTCCACAATTTAATATGCTACTACATAAAAGCTCTGAGTTACAACTGTATGATATAGATCAAACAAAGTTCAAAGATATATACTTTTTCAGTTTACACTACTTTGGGATGCATAAATTTAAAGTGAAGTCCATGCTACATATTGTTTATACCGAGTTATGCACAAGTCAATATCATTTCAATTAATTTACCAAATATGATTTTTTATTACTATCGGAAATCCTGTCATGTGCTTTTCTAAAAACCGGGGAAAGATTAGCTTTCTTTTTCTAAATAGTGTTAAAGAAAAAAGAAATATCATATCCAAATGGCTTCCCTAAATGTAAAATAATTTAAAAAAAATCATAAACTTGGAAACTAATTGGATAATACAGTGGAATCTATAGTAAGTGCAAGCTTGAATTAGTATGGCCAGCTATAAATTCTTCAATGATAAAATTAACATATTGCAAACAATTTCAAAAAAAATAAACTAATATCAGATGTTCATAAACACTCGGCAATTCCTATCTTAATGACTAATACATTTCTAATAATGCATAGATTACATTAGAATTCATAGATGATAAGTTTTCCTCCTGAATAACAAACGTCGAGCATTGTGATAATGTTAGTAATGTAAAAAGGCAAGATACAGATAGGCTGATAGGTATCAAGTAGATGATCAATGGAAAATACATGTAGTTTTACAAGGGCAGCTCGAAGTGGTCTGGAATACCCAAGACTCTTAGCAAAAGAATCCTCCTATAGTTTATAATTGCAAGTTAGAATTTGGTAGCGCATATCTGCAAACTGTGAGAATGAGAGAATTTATAACAAGAGTATACCCTCCAAACTGTGAGAATGAGAGAATCTGCAATGGCATGTATATGGTGAGAAGATCAGTCACAGAATGCCCCCAAAATTGATACTACAAGCATAATCATTCATTTAATAATTAAGTCTACTGAAACAGAAAACCAAACACAAAAGATATAAGCAAACAACAAATCATAACCCTTAGATTGCTAATAGTGTACATTTAATGAAGCAAAAACGTTACTCCAATTTTAAGATATGGAAACATTAATTTAATTACACTAGAGGGCAATGGGAAAACATCTAAAAAATGAGAGTAAGTATATTATGTAATCGAACGATTGATGTTAGTCTCTTAACCGAACATAAGACACCTTCTTGCATTGGGATAACACAACTAAGAACAGTACAAGATATTCTGGATGTGTGTACAAAAGCACAAAAAATATATATCAATGGCAAAGCACTATAGATTTAATAAATAGTATTTATACCATACCTGAACAGCAACAAATGTAAACATAGTGTGATTGAGCTTCCAGTGACCCAATTCATGGGCAATAACAACAATAATTTCATCCTCGTTTTGGTACTGCATAGCATCAAATGTCAAAGAATATTTGACATTTTTTTACAAACATATTTCTGGCCAAAATTATAATTCCAGTGACCCAACTTCAAGATTAACAAAGCTCCAAAGACTGACCTATAAACAAACTCGATTAAAATCAAAATATAAAATTTGAAAATAAATTCGAAAGAAACATACTTTTCTCACACTAATCAAGTAGTCCAGACTTTTTTCAAGGCTCTTCAACACCAATCGAGCTTGATTTATGAATTAATCGAGTTTAATTCATATAAATAGGTTTGTACAAAATAGGGATTTTAGGTTAGAGTGATTGAGAAGAGAGATAGTGAGAGATGAGAGAGAATAGAGACGAGACAATGAGCGAGAAGAGAGAAGAGAGAATGAGAGAGAGAGAGAGAAGAGTATGAGAGGGGGGGAAACGGTTTTGGTTGGGGGGAACTGAGAATAAATTTTTTGGTTGGGGGGGGGGATTTTTTGGTGTATTAACGGGGGAAAGAAAGAAGCGGGTCTTTTTTATTTTTTTAAAAACGATTATAGACATCGGTTGGTTAAGATACTGATGTCTTACAACACCTTTAACAGCGGTTTTGAAGCGACCGATGTTAAAAATGCTTTTAACATCAGTGACATTTCTAACCGATGTTAAAGGGGTGATGTCGTAGGCACTATTTCTAATAGTGGAACTAGCAGTATTAGTATCCGTTTTGATGATTTGGGAACATAATATGTATGGAGAAACCTGTGAGATTCATACGGATTATAAGAGTTGAAGTATGTATTCACGACGAAAAACAAATGTAGTTGCAACGCGATAAGCAAAAAGGAGATTGTGAATATGTTGACTGCACTAGAAGAGTTATCTATGGGATTTCAAAAGTTGGAATTGGAAGTCAGAATTTATAATCCAAAAGAAGCAAGGAAATATAGTATGATCTTTCAGCCAGGGTGGTTAGGGAAGATAAAGAGATGTCAAGAGGAGATAATAGATCAGGATGTTAACAGTTTAGTTAGAGGAAATTTATGTGCTCAGAAGAATGATCACGGTATTCTCAGATTTTCTTCCAGAATTTGGATGCCACAAGTGACAGAATTAAAGAATGAGATCCTATAGGAAACTTACAATTCCAAGTATTCAATCTATCCAGGAAGTGTCAAGATATACATAAATTTAAAGAAGAATATTGGTGACCAGATATTAAAAGGAAAATTTAGAATGGATTAGCAAGTGCTAGGAATATCAAAGAATTAACGCAGAGTATCAGAGACCTAGTGGATTATTACAACCGTTGGAGATGCAGAATGGAAATGGGAGCATATTGCTCTGGATTTTATAGTCAGATTATCAAGGACAAAAGCGATTTGGGTTATAGTAGATAGACTAATTAAGTCAGCTTATTTTCTACCTATTAATGGAAGATTTTCATTGGACAAGTTGGTATGCGTCTATGGTATTTGACCAAGATTAAAGATTTAATTCAAGGGTTTAGAAAAGCAAAGTTGAATACGAGTATGGCTCGTCATCCAAAGACCGATGGCCAAAGCGAGAAAATGATTCACAAAATTGAGGATATGTTACGTATTTGTGCTATTGATTTCAAGGGAAGTTGGGATGAAGTAGGAGATAACAAGATACTTGGACCAGAATTGGTGCAACAGACGAAAGAATTGTTAAAGCTATTCACAAAATGTTAATTGCAGCGCAGGATTGTCAAAGGAAATATATGGATCAGTCCAAGAAAGATATGGAATTCAAAGAAGGAGATCTGGTGTTACTGAAAGTGTCACCGTGAAAAGGATTGTCTAGGTTTGGAAAGAAAGGAAAACTGAGTCTTAAATACGTTGAAATTTTTAAAATTTTGAAACGTGTCGGTAAGGTAGCTTACGAATTGGCGTTGCCCCCACATATGGAACATATTTATTATATTTTTCATGTGTGAATGTTTAAAAAGTATAATCCAGACTCTGAGCATGTAATTGAGTATGAGCCAATAGAACTTTAGGCAGATTTATCGTATGTAGAGAATCCAACAGAGATTCTATAAAAGAAAGAGAAGGTATTAAAGAATAAAGTTGTAAATTTAGTAAGAGTATTGTGAAGAAACCCAGGGGTTGAAGAGTCAACCTGGGAGTTAGAAAGTGACATGCGAGAAAAGTACCCTCAGCTATTTACTTAGGAGATTCTGGGGACAGAATCCTTTTAAGGGGGAAGGATGTAATATCTGGGATATATCGTGTAATTATTTTTTTTATCAATAAATAAATATTCTGTAATTATTATATAAATTTTGGTGAATTATCTGTTAAGTGGTATTTGTGTTTGGATGTGTAAATTTGATAAAATTTGAGTATTCTAATTTTTATATGTCCAAAATAAAGTACAGATAATTGTCATATTTTTTCTACTAATTTTTATGTTGTTATATGATTTTATAAATGATTTATGAATTTAATAAATTATTTTTCTAAGTATTTATAAACCATTTTGTATAATCGGAACCAATCAACTTCAACCGTTTTTACATTTTACAACACGAAAGTCTTGGGAAAACTCATTCCTAACCTAATTGCAATATTTGTGAGCATTTTCCATGTTTTGACTTTTTCGATCCGGAGTACGGTTTTCCCCGTGCGGGATAATCGATAAAACCCGTACTTTCGAGAAATAAGATCTTTTGATTAAAATATTTTATTATCTTCTCATAATACGTGTAACCAAAGCACTGAGACCAAGTCTGTATTTACAAAATGTATATATTTGAATAATTATCCTAAAACCGGTACCGATTTGGATCTGTTTTATGAAATAAACATAATATTTTATATCCGATATGATCCAATGGGGTACCAATATTCCATAAATATAAATATCATTTACCGTATTTGATTTTATATAGAAAATCATTTGCAATCAGTTAAATATATAATTTTTAGAGAAAATACAGTATATTCATAGTGTTCTTCATAATCAAACCTACATTTGAAGGCGTTAATGATATCCGATTCTGGAGTTCACGTAACCGAATTGAAGGTCTTGAAGAGTACTTTCAGAAACTGTGATCCATACACCTGCGGAATCAAAAAGTAAACGAAGCATAGAAAAGGAAAGCAGGTAATCAGAAAATAAAACCGATGCATAGAAAAGAAAGCAAGTAATCAGTGAGTAGAAGCAAGACATATAAAAAGAAGGAAAATGGTTGTTGAGTAGAATTGTTAGACAGGTACCAGTGAAGTTGGAATTAATTGTGATATTTAAACTAGCATGCTTCGTAAAATAATACACCAGTTGTGTGTTGTGTGTAAATACCAGAGTCCAATTTTAGCGTGCTATTTCCATTTCCAAATCCATTGTTCCATTACAGGAACTACAAAACCATTTGTTCCGTCACGGGAACCACAAAACAAAATCAGATATGTAGTGGATAAGTGAAGACAGCTGATCAAGCTATCAACACCAGACGGCTCCAACTGCCATCCCATAAACCTGTTCCAGAACTCAGAGACTAGCTAGGTCTCCGACCTTCTGGACTAATCGGTTATGTAATGCGCGCAATCGAATTAGCCTCTTACGCCACCTCAATAAGCCACTCTGGCCCCTATGCATCCAATATCTGATCATTTTATCCAGTTTTCGAAATCACTTTTACCTATCTTTTTTTAAAATAATTCTGTCACAACACATTATTCAAAACCTCTTTTCTATTTCAATCATATTTTTAGAGATAGGTACTTTCAGAAGTTACTTCTCCCCAAAACATATTTTAAACAACATTTTTAAATATAGGGGATACGTAACTTAAAACGTTTTTGTTCCTGTTCGAAAATAAAACAACAGTTCATTCATATATACTGAACCATAAAAGAATGGTCAGGGGTACTTGCCTTGCCGAGATTTACAACTATCACTGACTGATTTTGGATCGACTTGGACGTTCGGGCTTTATCGCCTAATTAGTAGACTATCCTGGATCCGACTTCAACGCTCAGGTCTTTGGCTTGGAACCTCGCTGAGCTTGTCGACTGATCACTAGGTTAACTTTAGTCCGACAATAACTTTCAGGCGATCCGACTAGAACCGGAAAAGAAACAGTGGCGGAAACCGAGCGAAATCAGGGAAGGAATGGAAAAGAAGAAAAAATATATGAGAGAAGAGAGATTTTTGTCGAGCAGAGAGGGGAGAGACCAAAGAGCCGAGAGAGATTACGATGCGCATGAAAGAGAGAGAGGGCAGGATATAAGAGAGATTGAAACAAAGAAATTGGTTAAGATAATAACAACCGTGCTTACCTGAATAATTATTCCGAGAAAATCCGAGTTCGCACCAAAATTGATCAATTTAAAGAATAATTTATGTTAGAAATAATATGAAATCTTAAGAAAATAGTTTTAAAATTTTGAACTAACTCAAACTAATAATATATAAAATTTTCAAAATTTTTAGATCCTATTTGGAATGCGCAACCGACCTGCATTTTGCGAATTAACGGACAGAAGTGCAGGTAAACAAAAGCCAAAAAATTTCTGAAATAATTTAAAAATTCTGAAAATATTCCAAACTTAATAAAATATAGTATTCGTAATTTTGAAACATTTTGGAATTTAATGCTGAATTTACAAATAAATGTAATCAGAAAATCATTTAAAGATAAATAATCAATAAAATATTGATTTCTCAATTCTATAAAATCCCAAAAATGTTTATTGAAATTATCCATCTCAATAATTAATTACACAGATAATTCTTGTACACCAATAATCACATTTAAATAATAATAAAATAGTGCACAACTGACAAAACCAATACACATATTTTATTTAATTAATTATTCAACAATTACACATTTAAATAATACAAAAATTATACGAGTCGTTATATCCTTTCCCCCTTAAAAAGTTTATGTCCTTAGAATCTGATCTAACTACATAAGTGAGGATATTTGTCAAGCATATTTGATTATAGTTACCAAGTAGACTCTTCTACTCGAGGATTTCTCCAAAGTACTTAACTATAGGATTAGATTTATTCCTAATGACTCGCTCTTCACAATCTAAAATCTGGATTGGTCGCTCGATGCAGTCCAAATCTGACTAGAGCTCGATTGGCTCATACTCAATGCCTTAGTTCGAATCAGGGATATATTGCTTCAACATAAATACGTGGAACACGTTAGGAACATGTTGCAGCTGCGGTGGCAGCGCCAATTCAAAGGCAACTTTACCTACCTTTCTCAATACCTCAAACAACCTGATTTACCTAGGATTCAGCTTGTCTTTCTATCCGAACCTGACCAATCCTTTTCAAGGTGACATTGCTAACAATATCAACGATCTTATTCCTCTATCCATATCTTCTCGATATAATTCTGCGCTCTTTCTCTTTTTATCATGAGCTGCTTTAACTGTTTTTCCTAACCAACACCACCGCGTCCTTGGTGTGCTGAATTAACTTAGGACTTGACAACTTCTTTTCTCCCACTTCATCTGAATAAAGTAGGGACCTACACTTACGTTCATACATGGCTTCGTAAGGTGGCATCTTAATGCTGACATATTAATTATTATTATAGGAGAATTCTATTAATGAAAAATGATCACCCTGGTTTCCCTTAAAATCCCAACGCACATACTCTCAACATATCTGCTATCGTTTAAATTGTCATTCTACTTAGACCCTCCATCTGAGGATGGTAGGCGGTATTCATCTTCCACTTAGTTCTCAAACATTCTTAGTTACCAAAAGTTCTATTTCAAATTCTGGTACGTCTTGGTGCTTCCTTTTTTTTTCTAACTTCCCAAATCCTTTGTTAATTCTTCAGAAACCTTAATGATATTCAATCTTTCTTTTCTACTCAAGACATCTGTCATTAAATGGACCTTGCCTGGGTGGTAGTTAATTAAACAATCGTAGTCCTTAATCAATTCTGACCAGAATTCATACTTTTGAAGCTTAGAATATAGTTGCTACCTTTCAATCCTTCGCAGATATATCATCAGGTGTTCGACTTGGTCTTCCTAAGTCCTTGAATGGACGAGGATGTTATCAATAAATACAATTATACTTATCCAAGTACTCCTTATACACTATGTCCATTAAATCCTCTTATGGGCGGCTGGTGCATTTTCCAATCCAAATAACATCACCAAAAACTCGCAATGTCCATATCTCGTTCTAAACACAGGCTTGGTATGACCTCATGCTTAACCTTTAACTGATAGTAGCCTAATCTTAAGTCAAACTTTGAGAATTAACACGCTCATTGAATTAGGTCACATAAGTAATCAATTCTAGATAGAGGTTATATATTTCTAATTGTCAACTTAACAAACTTTCGATAATCGGTACGCAATCTCATAATTTCATCCCTTTTCTCCAATAACATCACTGGTGCACCTCAGGGGGATATATCTAGTATGATTACCTCCCTTTCCAATAACTTCTGCAGTTGCTTAACAAATTCTTTCATTCACATTGGCCATACAACATGGAGTCTTTGACATTGGTTTGGCTCAGGTTACTATATCAATGAGAAATTCTATCCCATAATCTAGGGTAATCTTAGTGATTTATCTGGAGACACTTCCGGGCATTCATTTACTACTCAAATTTCTTCCCGCTTAAGTATTTTCTTCTTCGTATCTCTATATATGGTGGATATGTCTTATATCCATGGATTATTAACTCCTTTTCTCACATGATTGGAAGAGATTTATATCTTGCTTCTGCCCTCGAAACTTACCTTAATATTGGCGTCCGTAAACATTATAATTTGCTTCTTTTAGAAATCAATCTTTACCTTATGACAGGACAACCAATACGTTCCTTGAATTGTATCAAACCCTCCTAGCTCGAAGGGTACTAGATCGGCTGAAAAAGGATGCTCGTGGAGTTCTAATTGACAACTAAGACAGAGTTGACTCACTTAAATTCTATCTTGATTGACCACTTCTATGGTTAAGGGCTCGGCTAAGACTTCTTGTATCGAATCCATTTTATTCCCACATTCCTTAATATAAAGGACTTAGACGCTCCTAAATCAAATAAAACTTTAATAGGTATGGAGTTGAGAGAAAATGTACCTGCGATTACGTCTGAGTCCTAAGCGTTAGATCTCTTGGTCATTTTAAAGGTTCTGGCCCTGGCTGTACTGGATACCAGCCCTTGGGACGTAGTACCTTGAGTGGTCGTTCCACAACTCCTTGCAATATGCCCAACCTTTCCACAATTATAACAAGTAACTCCTGGATTTTCTGGCTTGCATTCTGACGCATAATAACTCTTATGACCACATTTAAAACATTGAACATCCTTTTTACGCGAACCACTGTGTCTCCTGCCACATGACTTACAATCCACTACCGACTTCACTGACTGGGCTGGAGTGGAAGCAACTGAAGTAGCACTAGACCTAGCCTGGGAGAAACTTTGTCTTCTGAATCTTTTATTCCTGGTTCGGCTAAACCGTTTCTGAAACTTCTGGCTGGATTCTTCTTATTCCGCCTTATTAATAACATCCTCAGACTTCCTCTTCTTATTACCCTTTTCCTTAACGACCAACTTCTTATCACTTTCAATTACTAGAGCGGCCTGAACTACGGAAGGATATGTCTTGAGTTGCAATGCCACAACTCCATTGCAAATTTCAAGTTTCAACCCTTGTTGAATACTCCTTGTCTTCTGGGCTTCCATACTTACATATTCAGGAACTAATCGGGCCAATTCTGTAAACTTGGCCTCATACTCCAACACACTTCTTTCACCTTATTTCAACTTTAGAAACTCGACTTCCAATTGATTCTGTAGAAAATCTGGGAAATACTTCTCCAAGAACAATTCTATAAATCTGGTCCAAGAAATAGGACCTTCTCTTTCCAATACACGAGTGGATTCCCATCAATAATCTGCCTCACCCTTAAGAATATAACTCGCATAATCCGTCTTAAGATCGTCACTTACTTGAGTGAGGGTAAATGCCTTTTCCATCTCCCTAAGCCAATTTCTGGCAGCAACAGGGTGCACTTCGCCCTTAAACTCTAGGGGGCTTAACAGACTGAAAGGATTTAAAACTAGTAGTTTGGTTTGGCTCTCTTTGCTAATGTTGTTGCTGCTGAATCTGTTGGATTAACTGCAATTATGTTGTTGCTGCTAACACAATAAATCTAGAATTTGATTTATAACTGGATTCCCAGCAGAGCTACTACTATTTTCTTTAGACTGGGTAGCTTTCTTGGGTGGCATTTTCCTGAAATATAGCAGGGAATTTATTCAAAAACATAACGAGAATGCATAACAAAAAATATCACCATTTAAACGGTGCACCTGTGTTAGGAAAATGCTGCCCAATCAAAGTACCCATGTCTTTATTATAATGATCCATTTATAAAAGATATCTAGATTAACAACACTAGCAACAATAACAATAATGATAGTAGCAGAATCAACAACAATGCAGGAAAACTAGAATATAAAGATACTAGACAACATAATATAACTTCTTCATATAACAGCAACCGATTAACGTCCCACTACTACTTAAGTGGAACACTAACTAATCCGAAATACCGCACAATTGGGCTGGCTATATCAGCCACCAACTACAAAGAGCATTTAGTAACCCGAGTCAAACTTGGGAAACTCTAGACTTTGCTGAGCCCACTCGTCCAGGTTTCAACCAACCATTCCTCCACTGAGTTAACTTTTCTAAAACTACAACCTTCGATACTAAATACTGAATCCTCTCCGCTATCTTCATTTCTGAAGTAGCAACCAGATATGAAACCTTTATTCCTCCTGACAGTCAACTTTTATTTACTAGGACTGTCTAACTACAAAGATTACTGACGAACTCATTGCCATGGGATATCAAATGGGTTTTCAAAATCAAGAAATCAATTATAGAGGAAGAAAAGTTGAATATGATATAAATATGACTGAGAGCAACCATACAAGTACATAAGATGTCCAGTCTTAGTACCGTATAGTTTATAACACATAATTCGGTGGCGTCTCACCAGACCCTTTGTCATATAGATAAATAGTCAAATCATATGCATTGTATGCCCCAATCAACTGATAAAATCATAGAGGAAAGACACAATGTTAAGATAGAAAATTCACAAATAGGAAGAGGGAATCTGATCTATGATGAAATCAACGGAACCTTAAGTTGCTTAATTCGAGTTTTGACTTTCTTATGGGAAAACAAGCAACTTATTAAATGGTAAACAATTACTCTGGAAACAAAATATGTTTCAAGAAAGGCGTGTAAGGGTTCAGGATAAAAACAACAGTATTGATCCCCATACACTATGAGACTTGGTTGTCATAGAAGCCACCAACTACTGTCATCACATACTATCTAAACTCACCGAGGTCGCACACTCAGTCCAGAAACATTACTTGATATAGAACATACGATAATTAAAAATAACATTGGTGTCTCTTCAGCCGACACATCAAGGGTCCGCTCAGAAGCTGAACTCTCATGATCAAACTTGTTTTCTCGAAAGGGGATCTAGAAACCTCCATCGAATATAACCAATAATACATATACAAAGGAAACGTACTATAAGCTAGGGCAGTTCCAGCCAATCCTCAGTAGACGTCAGGGTTACACCTTCGAACCCTCGTCTAAACTTATAGACTCGCTCCTCTAATTGAGTTGCTGACTCACACCTTTATATAAACTCTTTTACACTCTTTTAACTCTATCACTACCCTAAATCAGGTACTCAAACCTGTAGCTCTGATACCAACTGTGACTGCCTCAACCCCGGGGTTAGGAGTTGACGTCATCAACAACAACAACAAACATAATATAATCCACCTCAATGATAAAACATAAACATGACCCCTTTACCAAGACCTTTTCCAAGTTTAAGTATGACTTAGGTTACAAATATTACAAAACCAACTTATTACAGACAATCCTGATGTAATCAACTTAATACTGTAACTCAACAGACCATCTTTGGTCTTACACAACCACCTCAGAGGAGTCTGGTACGGAAGGAACTTGAACTCTGCCCTGACTACAACGACATAATCTTCTAAGCATCTACAATACATATATACAAAACATTCTGCAAGGGTCGGCAATCAATTGCTCAGCAGTACCACTATATGAATAGCAAGTAAAATATTTTATGATAAAATAGTTATAGGAACAGAATTCATAACTTGTTACAAAACAAGTAAAACATGTATAAACTGGATATTCAAACTAGCATGCTCTGTAAAATAATACATCAGTTGTGTGATGTGTGTAAATACCATAGTCCTATTTTAGCATGCTATTTCTATTTCCAAATCCATAATCCATTACAGGAACTACAAAACCATTTGCTCCATCACGGGAACCACAAAACCAAATCAGATATGCAGTGGATATGTGAAGACAGCTGATCAGGCTATCAACACCAGACGGCTCCAACTGCCATCCAATAAACCTGTTTCGGGTTTCAGAGACTAGCTAAGGCTCTGACCTGCTGGACTAATCGGTTATGTAATGCGCGCAACCGAATTAGCCTCTTACACCACCTCAATAGGCCACTCTGGCCCCTATGTAACCAATATTTGATCGTTTTATCCAGTTTTCGAAATCACTTTTATCTATATCTTCTTAAAACAATTATGTCACAGCACATTATTCAAAACCTCTTTTCCATTTCAATCACATTAATAGAGATAGGTACTTTCAGAAGTTACTTATCCCCAAAACATATTTTAAACAACATTTTCAAATACATGGGCTACGTAACTTAAAACGTTTATGTTCCTGTTCGAAAATAAAACAACAGTTCATTCATATATACTGAACCATAAAAGAATGGCCAGGGGTACTTGCCTTGCAGAGCTTTACAACTATCACTGACTAATTTTGGATCGACTTGGACGTTCGACCTTTATTGCCTAATTAGTAGACTATCCTGGATCCGACTTCAACGCTCAGGTCCTTCGCTTGGAACCTGGTTGAGCTTGTCGACTGATCACTACGTTAACTTTAGCCCGACATCAACTTTCAGGCCTTCCGACTAGAACCGGAAAAGAAACAGCGGCGGAAACCGAGCGAATAAGGAAAGGAATGGTAAAGAAGAAAAAATATATGAGAGAGGAAAGATATTTGTCAAGCAGAGAGGGGAGAGACCAAAGAGCCGAGAGAGATTAAGATGCGCATGAGAGAGAGGGTATGAGATAAGAGAGATTGAAACAAAGAAATTGGTTAAGATAATAACAACCGTGCTTATCTGATTAATTATTTCGAGAAAATCCGAGTTCGCACCAAAATTGATCAATTTAAAGAATAATTTACGGGTAGAAATAATCCGAAATCTTACGAAAATATTTTTAAAATTTTGAACTAACTCAAACTAATAATATATAAAATTTTCAAAATTTTAGATCCTGTTTGGAATGCGCAACCGACCCGTATTTTGCAAATTAACGAATAGAAGTGCGGGTAAACAAAAGCCAACAAATTTATGAAATAATTTTGAAATTCTCAAAATATTCCAAACTTAATAAAATATAAATTTCATAATTTTGAAACATTCTGGAATTTAATGCTGAATTTACAGATAAATAATTAATAAAATATTAATTTCTTTTTTTTCAAACTTTTTTCTTTTACTTTATTCCAGTAAAGCGGGGTTCTATGCTTACGTCCAAACAAAGCTTCGTAGATTGTCATTCCCACGCTAGCATGATAACTTCCCTTATCTGAATCATCCTCTCACCTTGACCATTTGTATGGGGATGGTAAGTGGTACTCATATTTCACTCAGTCCCCAAGCATTCCTGGAACTTCGTCCAAACCTCAAGTTAAACCTCGGGTCTCAATAAGTCATAATTAAATCAGGGACTCCATGCTTGGTCACAATTTCATTCAGGTACAACTTCGCTAGCTTATCCAAGGGTATCTTTCATTAATTGGAAGGAAATATGCAGACTTCGTCAACCTATCAACAATTACCCAAAACTTCTCCGTCGGATCTTGATACGCCCGAGTGTCTTTAATAACTCGAATTTTTGAGACCTTGTAAAATGTTTAATGAATAGTAACCCTGACGGACGGGAAAAACTTTTGAGCCCACACTATGTAGTGCATGAGAAAATGAGTTTCAAGGTTGATATTATGATTATACATACCAAATGAGTATATGTAAACGCTATTAGTTTTCGAAGAAAACGAACTTTAAAAAGCGATCATATTTACGACTCATCGAGGATTACGAGAATCATAATATAATTACAAGATTAAAACCTTACGGATTTATATCCAAGTATGATAATTCAAAACATAAGGAATAAATACGAAAGAAATTACGTCGCGAACCATTTATGAGTAAGTATTACGAAAACGTTTAAGCGACCGAGCGAACGCGTAAAAGATTAAATAAACGTAACGCACTAACTAACCATGGTAAGAAACTAACCATGGTTACTTTATAAAATAGTGAGCTAGATATAGGATGATCAACCAAGGCTAATCAAATAGTGTGCTAAGGAAGCTAAAACAAGTAGCTTAGCTCGTAAACTAGGAAGCTCCTTAGATTTGTCCATGGATTTGGCAACAAGAATAAACCTAGGATTCTATACTAGGAGAATATCAAGTCAATATAAGGATATCACCAACATACTTTCCTAGAAGCAACCAAGGAAGCAAGCATAAAACACTCCTTCTCTCCCCATTTCTTCCATTCGGCCCTTCACCTTCAAGCCAAGAAATCAAATTCAATTCTTCAAGTTCTAGCCATGGATAAATCCTCCCAATAATTCTCAAGCTTCCTAACAACCAAACTAAGGTAATATAATTCTTTGATCTCTTTTTATCAAGGTTTGATGGGTGAAATAAAATCAAGAAAGTTGCTAGTGAATAGTATGAATAGTAACTCTTCTTTGATTTCTTGATTTCAATGGTGGTTTTAGGTTCCAAAAACCAAACCAAGCACTCTCAAGACTCTACCATCCTCAAGAACACATCTCAAGCTTTCAAGAAAGGTAAAAATCTTTGACCCAACTTTATTTAAAGATTCAATTTCAAGATCCTTTTAGTATGTAGTTATAAACTTAGTTTTAGAGGTGATATTGTTGAAATCTTGATGTTTAGTTAAGTAGATTTAAGGTTTATTGTTGTTGCCTCAAGAACAATATGTTCTTGAGAGGAGTTAGTGTGTTGATGATGATATGGTGATTGTTGGGGGTAGTGTAAAGATTTAAGGCATAAACGAAACTCCGATCATAAACGTAATCCCGTTAAAACAAACAAAACGTGACTTTAAGTTTCTGCAGAAAGTTCCGAAGATGTAAACTGTAGTTTCTTGAAAAATAACCCTTGATTATGATATAAAATGTTATAAGGATCGTTTAGACACTTGAATCGCTTGATTCCGATTTACGGATCAAAAGTTATGGCCATTTTACTAAAAGTGATTTACGCGACAAAAACTGCTATGAATCACGAACTTTGAAAATATAAAGGATCGACTTAAGAATATTCATAAATCATGAAATTTTTATAGAGAGTAGTATATTGAGTTTTCTAATTGCCATAAAAATTTCAAGTGAAAATAATGATTTTTCAGTTTTATAAAAATATCGGAGTCGAGATCGTGCGATTAGAAATCGTAGAATCCATAAGCGGAGCCGACGGTGAAAATGAAAATGAACCTAAGATACTTAGAAAAATGAAGCGACCATGATGTGAATAAGGACTTAAAGGAATAATAAGGGTAATATAAGTTGAGAGGGTGCATAATAAGTAGCGCATGAGTGCGAGTCGCCGTAAATTAGAACGGGACCTAACAAAACGAATTGTGTTTATGATTATAGATTTCCGAGCATAACCTAGAGCATCCTCCACCTCGAGATACCCAGGAAAGTTTACGAATCCAACTCCATTTACTGTTGTGTTGTGAAAGGATTTTTTTATTATCACTGCATAAATACCATGCTTGCCATGATACGTAGTAATTGAATTTTTCGCATAATGTAGCGATGTTGTACGATAAGTATATGTCGTAAAATATTTAATTCCGCTTTAAGCATGACGTATGATTATAAGGCCGAGAGTCGGTCGGGATTTTAAGATGAAAACCCGGAAATCATTCCGGTGATATTATAGGACGATTACAAGTCCATAATAGTACGTTTTAAAGGGACTCAACGTCCACTTACGAAACATTATAATACCTCGAACTTTTATTAAAACGATTTCCCAACGATCATATTCCCTCAACTATATTTTATTGTTCGAATAATAAATACTGCAACGATGATTTATTTCAAACCCGATAATGTAATCAGAAAATCATTTAAAGATAAATAATTAATAAAATATTAATTTCTGAATTCTATAAAATCCCAAAAATGTTTATTGATAATATAAAATTATAAAAATAATTTTAGAGATAATCCAAATATTTATGAAAATAATTCTTCAATAAAATCACTTTTGAAAGTGGAAACAAAATCATACAGCTCAATAATTAATTGCATAAATAATTCATATACACCAATAATCACACTTAAACAATAATAAAACAGTGCACAATTGATGAAACCGATACACATATTTTATTTAATCAGTTATTCAACAATTACACATTTAAATAATACAAAAATTATACGAATCGTTATACTACCATCCTCAAACTAATGGGCAAGCTGAAGTGTCTAATTGGGATATTAAATGTATCTTAGAGAAAGTGGTGAGTCCATCAAGAAAAGATAGGTCTTTGAAGCTAGATGAAACTGTTTGGGCATATAGAATAGCATTCAAGACTCCTCTTGGAATGTCTCCCTTCCAGTTGGTGTATGGGAAGGTGTATCAATTTCTTGCGGAGTTTGAGTATAAAGCATATTGGGCTTTGAAGAAGCTAAATCTTGGCATAGAAGCTACTGGAGAGAAAATAATGCTTCAAATAAATAAACTCGAGGAGTTTTGACTACAGGCTTAAGAGAATAACAAAGTGTACAAGGAGAAAGTCAAGAGACGGCATGATAGGAGATTAGTGCGCAAGTATTTTGTGCCTGGTCAGAAAGTTCAATTGTACAACTCTCGTCTCTGACTTTTTTCGGGAAAACTTAAGTCGAGGTGGTCAGGGCCATTCACGGCCAAAACTATGTTTCCACATGGAGCTATGAAGATTTTTGAAATGCATCTGGATCAAGCGCTTAAGGTTAATGGGCAGAGATTGAAGCATTACTATGGAGATACGGTGAACCGCGAGGTGGTGAGTGCCGTTCTTTCGGCAACTTGATTCGAAGATTTACGCCAAGCTAGTGACGTAAACCCAGCACTTCGTGGGAGGCAATCCATGTTTATTGTATAGTAGGTTTGAAAAAAAAGCAGAAATTTTTTTTTTCTAGGAGCACGGCGCACCCGCGCCAGAAGCGAGGCGGCTGTGCGAATTCTGCAGAAACATGACGTGCCCACGCGGGAGAGCGGGGCGGCCGTGCCGAAGGTTTGAAAAAAAAGAAGGGAAAAACAAAAAAATCAAATCAAAAACAAAACCCAGTCGAATTTGACTCTATTCCTACCCTAATTCTTATTCCTAAACACTCCTAACCCAAAACCATATATATCCTATATATACTTACATCCTACATACACATCTATTCCAATTTTAAAACCCTAGCTTATCCTATACACTACTTACACACAACATCTCTCTCTATTATTCTAATGGCACCCAAAAGAGCAAGAATCGCTGGGAGTAGTAGCACTCATCCCTCGGCTACCGAGGATTCTAGCATAGGTGGTGCGGTGGCTAGATTTTCTTCTCCGGAGGCACAAGCTGAGTTTACGAGATTGATTTCCAAATCAATTGCTAAGGAGAGGGGTTTCTTACCCACGGCAAAAGATAGAAAGCTCTTGGAGATGGTTACGGAGTTGGGATGGCAAACTTTCTGTGAGGTACCTTCTGTTGTCCCGATGAGCATTGTTTGGGAGTTTTATGCAAATGTAAGGGGCGGTAAGAATGGGTTTTCTGTGGTTCATGGATTGACGGTGGATTACACACATGAGGCTATTTATAGGGTTATTAATCAACCCGCGAGAAAGCCGATGCAAGAGGATTGGGTCCAAAAGTTAAGGGAGGATTTTGATCTTGATTATATTATGGCTGAGTTGTGTGTTCCGGGAACATAATGGAAGTAAGAAAGGCATGAATGAGCTGCTCACTTTTCCGGCTACATGCATGAACATGTTTGCTCAGGCATGGAATGCTTTTGTGTGTGCCAATATTATGCCTTCTTCGCATCAGCATGATGTTACTGTTGATCGTGCTATTCTACTTTGGGGGATCTTGAATATGGAGTATGTGGATCTCGGCCAAGTGATCTATTAGAATATGCTGAGATTTCTGCAAAGCAGGACATCAGGGGCGATTCATCATGCCTCTATTGTGACAAAGCTTTGTGTTTCGGTTGGTGTTCGTTGGCCCGAGTTGGAGCAGTTGCAGATGCCGAGCGCTCCTATTGATATCTCCACGATCGCAGTGATGCAAGAATGGTATGGTGGAAAAGCTTATGAGAAGCGCCTAAGTTACACTTATGACCATCTTCCAGAAGGCCAGCCTGCCGATCAGACTTATGCTGGTGGATCTTCTCCGGCTAGGCGTTCATCTTGGAAAGCCGCTGGTGGAGAGGCTAGTTCTTCGCGTGCTCAGCAGGAGGCAGGGGATGGTTCTGGGCTTGGCAATGTGTAGTTTCAGAGAATGGCTAGATGCATGGATGTGATGCACGACATGCACAGTCATTTTGCGGCCGATTTAACACAGGCTTTGGACACAGCTTTCCGATCCATTGGTGTTGAGGTTGATTGGCCGGTGTTTGGTGCTGATTCTGTGTATCCGCCACCTGATACTCCACCCGAGGAGGGTGATCTTTCTGATAACTAGGTATGCCTGAAATCCTTATTATTACCTTCAATGAGGACATTGAAAATTTTAAGTTTAGGGGTGATAATGTAAGGATTAGTTTGTGTGTGTTCATATAGATTCATATAGATTCATGTTGCATTTTTAGTTTTATTTTATTCATATTTTTGCATGATTGTTCATATAGGACATATTTTTTTGTGTTTTTATGTGAGTTCATATAGTTGCATGCACATGCATATAAAATGATCCCTTAGGTTGAGTTGTTTCTGATTGATGAGTTGATTTTAATTTGAGTGTGGTGATATCGAATAGAGAGTTGTTTAAGTCTTAATGAGTTGATATGCATGCCAGGAAAAAAAATTCACAAGTCTTCTAGGTTACTTTTGAGCTAGATCGTGATCATCTTTATTTAGTTGTTGAGATTTAATCACTTGTTTATATCTAGAATTTTTGGTAATCTCTTAATGGCAGAAGAACACTGAATTTTAGTCTGGAGAAAGCTAGGATTTCAATGCTAGATGGGAATAAGGCTAGGAGTCAAATGGCTAGTAGCCGACTCATATTTTTATGAGTAGTGTAGGGTTGAATGAGATGGAGCGAAGCGCACTCACTCATAAATCATAGAAAAGAAAAAAAAAAAAAAAAAGGGTATGTGTTTATGCATTATTGATCAAGGGTGAGCTCTTTAATACTCGAGTTATTAAGTTCTAGGGGACTTTGTGCCTAATGACCTAAGGCTTTGATAGTTTGGGATCCGCTAACCTAACACTCGCTACATAGGTATTATTGTATAAGTCTTTTGGGACCTCATTCATTGCACGGTCAAATAAGAATTTATGTTATGTGTTCAATAATAGCATGAATCCTTGTATAACTCTAGTAAAAATGAGGTGTTGTGAGTCATTATGTGTTTAACGTCTATTCTGTTCATGAACTTGTGATTGTTTGATGATAGATAAGTTATGGTTATTGATCTAGTTTCGAGAGTATGTTTGTTAAGCATCCACACACGCACGTTTCTGGTTTGTTAGCTGGTTTGTGGGGTTTATTCGAACTCTATTAAAAGTCATTGCATTCTTAGAGGCATTGGCTTATTCATTTGGTTATGGTTATTCTGAGGGGATCGGTTGCATTGTCATTTAGTTGCATTCATGCATTAGGTTGTTTTGTAGTTTTGAGTCTGTTTATGCTTGAGGACAAGCATCGATTCAAGTTTGGGGGTGTGATAAGTGGATTTTATATCTACCTGGAACGCTTCATTGCAAGCTTAAGTTAGTGTTTTGGACTCAATTTTTTTGTATTTTTGATGTGCTTTTATGTTTTGCATTGCAGGCATTAGTTGGATGAATAAATGAGCCTTTCAAAGAAATATGCTGAAAAGAGATCAGAATTGAAATCCTAGGCCATGTTCATGTTGAAGAGCATCTCGATAGCTTCGCGTGGACTATTGATTCACTGAAATCTGACGAGCGGAACTCATGTTACAGCAAAAAAAATGAAGAAAAGTTCAGAGGCACGGCGTGCCCGCGCGGTAGATCGGGGCAGACGTGCCGGTTAAGCAGCATGTGCGCGCGCCCGCGCGGGAAGCGGGGCGGCCGCGCGGGTTGCCTAGGCCGGAATCTTGTTTTGAGTAAGATTTTGAGAGTTTGAAAGCCCAGGTCCTCCAGAAGCCTATATAAACCAATAAAAAGACGTTTTTAACGACAAGGATCCAAGGGAGAGCATTGAGAAGACCTAGAGAGCACAAGACGAATACAGAGAAGAAGACTTTTGTATTCTTCAATATAGTTGATACTTTTGATGCTTGTTTTTGATTTATCTTTGAACCCTAGTACTCTTATATTGTTTATAATCATGTTTTCATTGCAACCCATGGTGACGATGAGTTCGATTATGAACTAATCATTGGCATGGGGTTCTAACGGATTTATTTATGGATTTCAATAGTTAATTATTTTAAATCCTTTGTGTGTGGTGATTTGTGATTTCCTAGTTTGGTTGTGCTTATTCGTCTTTCATGCGTACCTAAAATATAAGATTGTTTGTTAATCTCTATTGAAGCGATAATGAATATAGAGGTTTAGAACTTTCCATGCTATGTATGAATTGACATGCATAATTCATGGGTAATTTTAACCATCTTATTCACCCTATGTAATCACGATAGATAACTTGCTCTTAAACCATTATGTTTTCAATCTTTATAGACATATAGGGACTAAGCATATTTGGTGTCTATTCAACTTCTATCTTAACTGTGGATGTTTGATAGTAGGGTACGTATAACGAAAGTTAGCGTATATTGATTTCGTGTTATCAGATTAGTTGGCATCACCATCGCATGCTAGGGTTAAAGACATAAACTTTGAATGTAGTATTTAGTGAAGTTAGAATCCCATGTTTATTCTCATATAAGTAATTCAATCTTTATTCTCTTAGTTAATGTTATTTTGTATAATTTCTTATTTAAATCAAAACTCAATTTTTATTTGTCTTAGCAGGGAGTGATAAACATTCATTGTTGCATAAGAGCATAATTTGAACTTAACCTAAACCAGTCCCCGTAGGACCGAACTTGACTTATATCTTATACTACTTGTGATTGCGTACGCTTGCATGTATTTTCGCGTTTGAATTATAGCAAACAGGGGCCCGGAAAAAACATTTTTCACAAAACGAGAAAATTCCTAAAATAACTGGATGTTCAGAAGAACGATATGGTACAAGCCATAGTAGGCAAAATAAATCCAATTATTTTATTTGAAATATCAGCTATTAAAATAAAGTTATGGTCGTATAATTTTTATACGAAAACTTTTAACACAAAATAAAATACCCGATAAGTACCCAAAAAATATCCGGACAATACATAACACATATAGCACATAACAGCTAGGATTTTTATGATAAATACACTTAATGACATAATAAAACACATAATTTCACCTTTATTATGATATAATACAATCGTAATTTCTCAGTCGTTACATCCTTCCCCTTTAATATGATTTTATCTTTAGAATATCGCTAAGAAAATAATCGGGGATAATTTTCTAACATTTCACTATCAAGTTCCCAGGTTGACTCTTCAACCATAGGGTTTCTCCACAAAACTCGTACTAAAGGTACAGACTTATTTCTTAATACTCTCTCCTGCCGATCTAGAATCCTTATTGGTTGCTCTATATACGACAAATCAGCTTAAATCTCTATCGGCTCATATTATATTACATGCCTCGAATCAGGATTATATCTCTTAAGTATTGACACATGGAACATATTACGAATATGCTGCATATGAGTCGGTAAGGCTAACTCGTACACGACATTTCCGACTTTCTTCAAGATTTCAAATGGACCAACGTATCGTGGCTTCAGTTTCCCTTTATTGCCAAATCTACTTAATCCCTTCCAAGGTGATACTTTTAGTAACACATGCTCCCCTTCTAGGTAATCCTTCTCCTTTCTAGTTTGATCTGCATATTTACGCTATCGATTTTGTGCTACTTCTAATCGCTTCCGAATAAGTTCTACTTTTTCTTTGGTCTCTTGAATTAATTATGGACCTAAAATTTTGCATTCACCAACTTCATCCTAATACACAGGTGATCTGCACTTTCTTCCATATAAATCTTCACAAGGTAGCATTCCAGTGCTTGCATGATAGTCGTTTTTGTAAGAAAATTCCACTAATGGTAAATGTTCATCCCAACTGCCTTCAAAGTCTAATGCAAATAAACGTAGCATATCTTCAATTGTTTAGATTGTTCTTTCACTTTGTATGTCCATCCGCGGATGATAAACGATACTCATATTCAATTTGGTACCTAAGCATTCCTGAAATTATCTCCAAAATCTTGAATTGAAATTGTGATCTCGATCGGATACAATGAACCCAGGAACTCCATGCCGCATCACAATCTCTTTGAGATATAAGTATACCAGTTTGTCGAGCGAAAAACTTTCGTTGATTGGAAGAAAATTAGCTAAGTTCATCAGTCTGTCGATGATAACCCAAATTGCATCATGATTTACTCTAGTTCTTGGAAGTCCTACCACAAAATCCATTGCTAGATGTTCCCATTTCCATTCTGGAATATCCAATGGTTGTAGTAGTCTGCTTGGTCATTGATGTTCCGCTTTAACTCGTTGGCACGTATAACATTTACTTACCCATTCCTCTATTTCCTTCTTCATGTCTGGCTACCAGAAGTTTTCTTTTAGATCTCGATAAATCTTTGTACTTCCTGGATGAATGGAATATCTTGAGTTATGAGCGTCTCATAATATTTCTTCTTTCAATTCTGATATATTAGATACCCAAGTCCTTGATGAAAATCTTAGAATTCCCTTATCATCTTTCTGACTTGTAATTTCTTCTCCCATTAGGTTATCGTCTTCTTGACTCATTACCTCCTCCTGACATCTTCGGATCTTTTCTAATAGTTTTGGCTGAAATGTCATCACATAATTCATTTCAGTGGATTCTCCTGGAGCACGAACCTCAAATTCTAACTTCTCAAATTCTCTGACCAATTCTTCTGAAGAAGTTAACATATTCAATCTTTCTTTCCGGCTTAACGCATCTTCTACGATGTTAGCTTTTTCTAGATGATAGCTGATTATAACATCATAATCCTTGATCAATTCTAACCATCATCGTTGTCTCATATTGAGTTCCTTCAATATACAGATATACTTAAGACTCTTATGATCTGTATAAATTTCATATTCCTCTTCATAAAGATAATGTCTCCAAAGCTTTACTGCGAATATGATTGCGGCTAAGTCCAGATCATGCGTCGGATATTTCTGTTCATGAGGTTTCAGTTATCTAGAAGCATATGCAATTACGTTGTTGTGCTGTATCAGTACACATCCTAGTCCTCGGTAGAAAGCATCAATGTAAATAACAAAATCTCCTTGATCTTCTTGTAGTACTAATACAGGTGCAGTCACCAGTCAGTTCTTTCTTTACATCTTTCATTCCATGCGAACTTTTCATTCTTCCGAGTCAACTTGGTTAACGGCGTAGCTATCTTTGCAAAATGCTTAACAAATCTTCTGTAGTAGCCAGCTAATCCCAAGAAACTTTGACTTCCATCGGTGTCTTTGATCTTTCCAAATTCAATACAGCTTCAATATTTGCTGGATCAACCTTAATCCCTTCAATACTGATTATGTGGCCTAAAAATTGTACTTCTCTTAACCAGAATTTGTATTTTGAAATATTTCGCGTAAAGTTGTTATTTCCTTAAGATTTCCAAAACAATTCTTAAATGATCGCATGTTCTTCTTCAGTCTTCAAATAAATCAAGATGGCATCAACAAATACAATTACAAATATGTTCAAGTACTTCTTGAATACTCCGTTCATTAAATCCATGAACGCTGCTGGTACATTAGTTAAACCGAATGCCATTAAGAGGAATTCATAATGTCCATATCTGGTACAAAAAGCAGACTTGGGAATATCTTCGGCCTTGATTTTCAGCTGATGGTACCCTAACCTTAAGTCTATATTGGAAAACCATGCGGCTCCTTTTAGTTGATCAAATAAATCATCGATCCATGGTAAGGATACTTGTTCTTAATAGTCAACTTATTCAATTGACGATGATAAATTCATAGTCGTATGTTGCCGTCTTTCTTCCTCACAAACTGTTGGATTTTAAAACGCAGCGGGGCGTGGAAAAACACTTTTACACATACAAAATCCAAATAAAAGCATATAAATCGTGAATAAAAATTCGAGGGATCGAATCTAACCTTTAAAAATAATTCGGAGACAACGATCAGAGATCCTTAGCAGTTGCTCCTCAAGTGTGAAGCACTCCACCGGTATCCACCAAGAAAACGATGTTAAGGAGGAGGAAGGAGGTGGAGAGAATTGGGTTTTCCAAACTTTTTGGGTTTCGGGTTTGATGTGGGTTCGAATAAAAATAGGGTCTATAATAGTGTATTTATAGGCAAAATTTTCAGCTGAAATTTTCCCATAAATATTATTATTATTATCCCATTTATTATTCTCATTAATAGTTAAAACACCTTTTAATTATTAATCCTTTTTCTAAACACTTTAGAAATAATTCTCTCTCTTGATTTAATTTCCAAAAATTAAATCCTTAATTAATAATATTAAGAACTTTTCTTAATTAATTTATAATCAATTAAATCTCATTTAATC
Source organism: Apium graveolens (assembly GCF_009905375.1). NCBI lineage: Eukaryota > Viridiplantae > Streptophyta > Magnoliopsida > Apiales > Apiaceae > Apium > Apium graveolens. The sequence goes on from NC_133651.1 coordinate 175,636,942, forward strand.
AATTATTAAATTTGCCAATTAATTATTTATTTCATAAATAAATAATTATTAGCCATTATTAATTAATTCCTCCACCATTAAATCATTCTTTTTTTATGGTGTGACCCTGTAGGTTCAATATTAAGCCGGTAGTAGAAATAAATAATAATAAAACTATTTTATCATTATTTATATAAATTCTCTAATTTATTAAATATGATTAATTAATTAATCACATTTATTCTACATCGTGAGGGATACTTCTCAGCATATCGCGACTATCCGGATAATATGAATTCACTGCTTAGAATACCAAGAACATATTCAGTGAATAGTTACCATACAATAAACTCCTTCTACCCTACAATGTTCCGATTAAATACAAGGCATGGATCTCGTGTCAAGCCTATCTAATTCAATCACTTGCTTACCATTTACTATGCGTAGTTCTATGCAAATTAGAAACTCCTTTCTAATTTCATTCACTCTGGCCAGAGATTCCTGAACTAGCATAAGTGGATCAGCCTTGAACATTCGCTTCCTTCACTGGAAGGGGTAGATCCTTTATTGATCATACACTATCTTCGTGTACAAATTCCTATACCCAGAAGAGCCCTAATAAATGTCCCTGGAGACTAAGAACTAAACCAAAGCATAGTTCAGTGTACACAAGATGACTATGATGACCTCAAGTCTAAGGATACTTGTACAACTATCACTATGTGAACAACTGCTGACACGTGAGTGAACTCCATCAGTTGTTCAGCTAAGCGAGTCATGTTCAGTGAACTTATTCCATAATAAGCACCTACATACTAGCTATAGTGTCACCACACAAATGTTTATGAGAACAGACATCCTTCATAATGAAGCAAGCATAGTATGTACCGATCTTTGCGGATTATTAATTACCAGTTAGTAATCCTATAACCAGGAACTATTTAAGTTTATAGTTATCATCTTTTTAGGTCTCACTATTATGATCTCATCATAATCCATAAAAAGCTTTACTCTAAACTATGGTATATCTTATTTAAACACTTAAATAGATAAAGCCCGTAATAAAAACAAAATAAGTCTTTATTAATATCAATGAAATCAAAACAGATTACATAAAAGTTATTCCTAAATCCTAATACATGATTGGACTTAGGACATATTCCTTTCACAAACTATATCGGTACACCCCATGGGATACACTTGGTCTTATAATTACTTTTTCTAGAAGATCTTGTAATTGCGTCGCCAAATCTTTCATTTCAACCGGTGCCATCTGATACGGGTCTTTCGAAACTGGTTCCGTGTCTGGCGCCAAATCAATAGTAACTTTGATTTCTCGATCTGGCGGTAATCTTGGAAGTTCATCTGGAAAAACATCAGAAAACTTACATACAACGGGAATGTCTTCGATCCTTGGGCTTTCTTTTTCAATATCCAATACACAGGAAAAATAAGCTTTACATCCTTGACGTAGCAATCGTTTAGTCTGCATCATTGTCAGAAACTTTTTCCGCTATTTCTCACCTCTAAATATTACCGCTGCATTATTTGCGGTTTTGCAATTTCACTTTCTTATTCGCACAATCGATCTGAGCATTATTACCGGCCAATCAATCCATTCATAAAATAACATCAAACTCTCATAACTTGAAAGGTATCAAGTCAAAAGAAAAGTGATGTCCTGCTATTTTGATATCACACTCTGGACACACCCGATATACGGGGACTTGTGTTGGGTTTCGAGCACATAAACGCAACGGACACAGTAATTAAAAACGTGAAAAATCAGAATTTTCGAAACCCACCGGAGGATCCATGTGAAAAATAGATATTTAATCGTAGATCAGATTGTTTACCTTAAGAAATTTGCTAATTGGTTGACTAATGGAGATCCAAAGCTTGTTCAATCACCACGCATCCCGTTGTCGCGATCTACGCTCTATCGGTATCAACACGAATGGTTGAACACAAGGATTGAATGTGTACTAGCACAAACTCATTTTTTCTTGATCTCTCCATCTTCTCTCTTGGTGGCTAGGGTTTTTAGTTAAAGTCTTGCTTCAAAACTCAGCCACACAAGAGATATAATATAGAGAGTAGAAAAAGAATTATAACTCTTAACTAATTATGAGTTATTATTAATTCAAAATTCCTATTTGTATAATAATTAAGTCACACTTAATAGTTTAACAAATGAATTTCATAATTAATATTAGTAAATTTGAATATCAATATTTATCTAATTAATTAAGTCATAATTAATTAATAGACTAATTTGTACTTTGCATCCCAAAACTTTGGCTAAATCTCACTTCAGATTTAATATTTTAAACTAAAACAGTTTGCACCCCAAAGTTTAGAAACGCCGTCAATAAGCATCCATTTAACGTTTCAGACGTTAAGTCAGACGTTAACGTTATTGTCAGAGGGGTATTTCTGGTAATGTATATTTTCAAAAAAATTATGCAAACATAAATTACAGTCTGCATCCCATATTTTATATTGAATCTCATTTTAGGTGTATAACTTTATACTATAACAGTTTGCATCCCACAATTATTTTAAACAAATAAATAAATTTATCTAAAATAATTCAATTTTTATTTTCCAAGTTTATATAATTTAAAATGAAATATAATAAGTCGAAGTATAATATCCTCTTTATCCCATCCAATTTTTTACATTGGGAGACGGGGACTCGGCACGCATTTTAAAACTCTTATGAAATATAGTTGCCTCAATTTGTTTTTTAAATTCTTTTCTTCGAAATAAAAATTTAATGTTCAATTTTTTTGTATATAAAAAGAAAATTTTAAAAATCAATTATGGTATTATAATTTGTAGTACCTCAATTATGAGACAGATGTAGTATTATATTAAGAAAAAATAGTAAATAATCATTAGCTAAATAAAATAAGCGTAACAAGAATAATTAAAGATAGTCTGATTCTAATACTTGAAAATTAATCTAAACGGTCAACATTATATAATATTATATGGTATCTACTTGTACAATACTTAGGATATATACTTAAATTCATAAATAACTTATGCTTTTATGATTTGTAAATTTTATAAATAAAGTAATATCGTATTATAAAATTCTTAATCATCTTTCTCTCTGATTTCAGTTATATTATAATTGTGAAAACAACAATGAATTTATTATTATTTTGTGAGTTTCGTGTAAGTCATAAAATTTTATAAATTGACTTTTAGAATTTAATATACAACCAAAATAGTAAAGATTACGCGTTAAAAAATTATATAAACTAGACCAAATTAACTAATGGTCCAGTTTTAAAATCCTAATGTGAACATAAAAAAGAATATAACTACATTATTTTTGATAATTTGAAATTACCATTATTTTTTTATAACTGAATTACAAAACTCTAGGATGCAAAGTAAGACTTGAGGAAAATTTAAGGATGCAAACTGAAATATAAAAATATTTTCAAAAATACCCTTCTGACAATTAACGTTAACGTCTGAGTTAACAGCAAAACTATCAAAGGGATGCAAAAAGTCACCATTTTTTAAGTTTAGGATGCAAACCGTTAAGGTTAAAAGTAATAGTACCAAAGTGAGATTCAGCCAAAGTTTTGGGATGCAAAATGCTAATTACTCTAATTAATATTATAAATAATTTGAATTACTTTAATATAATTTAAATCCAACTTAAATTAAATCCTTCAAGCATTCTTTATGTGTGACCCTATAGGTTATTATTACGTAGGCAACGAATTTTAAATCTAATATAAAATCGTAAACAATGAGCGGCATCTAGTAATACATCATCGCTACCCAAGTAATAATAATTGAATCGGTGATCGATTAAACCTTTCGTGAATAATATACAATGTAATATAATCCCTTTAACCAAATATTATAGATTAAACTAGAGGCATGTAATGTGTCATCCTCATCAATATTTAATCCAGGTTTCCTTTGTGGCGCCCTCCAAACCCGGGTCAGAAGTTTGGGGTCCACAACACAAACACAACATATAAACCTGTATATATGATACTATTTGCAATGACCCTGCTTTACATAACCGCGGATCGCAACAGGTTAAAGTATGAAAACAAGCCAAAACCTTAACTTTTATTACATCATACCAAATCCCAACTAATTTAACTAACAATTGATAATAAAATTATTCTTACAATCTTACCATCTCTCTACCGTATGAAGCTCCTGCTAGCTTGATCCAACTCAAACTGGAACCTTAGCCCGCACTTTGGACTGAGGAACTTCACTATCATCCGTATCCTTTTCAACTGTAAAATATATAAAAAGAATCGCAAGGGTGAGCTAACTAGCTCAGTAAGTCATAACAGTGATAACTGAGGTTAAGCAATGTTAAAATGGAATGGTTCAGAAGAATCAAGTTTATTGTTACACAATCATTAGAATTGGATATTCATTTTAAGTTTTAAAACCAAGGTTAGGCTGCTGATCAGTCACGCACTAACCCCGAGCAAGCACACAACACTGCTCTAATTACTGGATCCAAGGCACACATTAGCCTAACCAGACCATTGATATGGTCTGACCACGAATTTGGTCCATCTATATAAAAAAACTATCCAATTCTAAAGTAGTTCAATATGATAAATAATATAATTCAATAAAACAAGATCATAATCAATGATGATTAAACACTTGAATAAAAACGTAAGGAAATTCATGGATATCACAAGGGTATATCAGGGTACGTATAAGAAACGGATTTCAGTTTGTAAAAAGTTCAGGTATTAGACAAATAATGATTTTCTTCCAAGTTATAGTTCTTTGGTGTTATAGAGGATGGTTGGAGTATAAAGGTTTCTCTGTTTGTAAACAATTTTGTTCCAGTGCTTGGTGTTTGGTAGTTATACATTTGGGGAGTAGTATCATATTTGGGTGGTTTGGTATCTGAAAATCAACAAAAGATGGTTTACAAAGAATAAGGCTTATGGCTCAAGATCAAGAAAAATCAAGGTTTAAAGTTAAATAGTTTAAAGCACTTGCAATATAAAACAGGAGCTATTTTGAATAATAGTGACATGTTATGAAATAATCCGAAAATATTTGCAATATATCTTGAAGAAAAGTTCAAAAGTACTTGCCTTACAGGGCTTTACAACTATTACTGATCAACTCTGAGCCGACTCTACCGCTCAGGCTTTAACGTTCAACCACTAGACCACATTAGATTCGACTTTGGCACTGAGGTTTTTCTGTTGAAACTCTACTTAGCTCGTAGACTGCCTACTAGGTCATCTTTAGTCCAACGTCCACTTTTGGTTTCCCGACTAGGAGCTACAGGGGTGAAATACTCTATGTTAGACACTCAGTTATGCTTGACATATCCTTGCTACAACCTACCCATACGATAGCATATTCCGATTCGTAATTGCACAAATTATTATGATACACATAGCAATCAGGGTTCATGTACTCAAAACTCGGTTTGGGATTTATTTCTGTAAAATAAATATAAGCATCGGTTCAGTAAACCAAGGTTGTTGAATATCTGACAAAATATTTCACCAAGACACGCAATTAGAGTTCATAAAATATTTATAATTATATAGCGATCCGTTCGATTAGTATTCCCGATAATCGATAGGATACATTCCTGTATTTTGGAATTAATTTCCCGAAAATCGGGCAGCGTTCCCTTCGTTTATCGGACTACCCGTCGAAACATAAATCGACGTCTTAATTCCCAACAACAACGCAACAATCACAATCCAAACATCTCAAATTCATAACCCAATAACAATTAAATACGCAATCCAAGTTTCAATACAATCTTTAAATACCGGTTGAATATATCTTGTTTTGAAAATAATTTCACGAACTAAATTAATACTTTAAAATTTTAGGACTCGGAATAAACATCACAGTCCACCGTCAGCTCACGAATGTTCATCGCTGACGGCGGCATAATTCCGACGGTACCCTTACGGGTTTCCTTATCGAAATTTCACCACTAATAAAATTCCCAGAATTCGAATAACTCGAATAACCACAAAAATTTCATTCGAATTTAATAAAATAATTCACTCATATTTTCATCACGAATTAACTATAATTCAGTAATTTCGAAACCCATGGCCACGCGCACACGCGCAGCCGGAGAAGAGAAAAATCAGGGCGGCAACAGAACACAAACAGCACCACAATCACACAACTCGACAGCACACATACATATACGCATGTGTATATGTATGTACACAATCGAACGGGACTGAATAAAAGCCACAACCTAGAACAGCGATGGCAGCCGGAAAAACAGAACCTCAGTGACGCAACTTACCGTGAACAGGGGAGGATGGGGAGAAGTCGAGGGAGAGAAAAAAATCGAAAGGAACAGGGAAAACAATCTAGGGAGTACAGAGATTTAAATAAGCCGAAATGCTTAACAGGGGGTGGGTTTGCATCTGTGCCTTTTGTTTTATATTTTTATATATATATTTTTTCTAACCACTCAGCAGCAAGCATGTGTCACCTGGGTTTATAGAATTATGACACGAATCAGTTTACTTGCCACGTAATTCCCGAATGCCCCGACTTATCCCGAAATTCGATTTTTTTGCGAACCGGGTCGTACTTAAAATGAGTTCAGAAAATTATGAGAATAGTCTTAAAATGTTAGAATTATCCTGAAATAAATAGAAACCTAATTTTTAAAATTTTAAAATAATTTCTGAAACACAGTTTATACCCGCTTTTTAATAATTAAACGAAACAACGCGCGGGTGAAATTAATCCCAAAAATTTCCAAAATAATTTTAAAATTCTTGAAATATTTCAAACTTAAATAAATATGGGTTTCATTATTTTTAAAGAATCCTGGAATTAAATACAGATTTTATAAATAAATACACTCAGAAAATCATACAGGACTAAATAATTGATGAAATATTGATTTCTAAATTTTATAAAATCCTAAAAATAATTATTGTAATTATAAAACCATAAAAACAATTTTAGAGATATTCCAAATATTTATGCAAATAAATTTTGCACTATATCCACTTTTGAAAGTGAAAACAATTCAATACAATTCCATAATTAATTACAGGGACAACCCGATACACCATAAATCACGCATACATAATAATAAAATAAAACTGAGCTGACAAAAACTATACACATACTTTATTTATTTAATACTTCCATAATTACATATTTAAGTAATTAAAAAATACACGAGTCGTTATATCCTTCCCCCCTTAAAAAGATTATGTCCTCAGAATCTGATCTAACTAAACAGGTGAGGATATTTGTCAAGCATATCTGACTCTAATTCCCAAGTAGACTCTTTTACTCGAGGATTTCAAACGCACTTACTATAGATATACACTCATTTTCAAGGACTTGCCTTCAACGATCAAGAATTTGGATTGATTCTTATATGCAGAACAAATTTGGACAAGAGCCCATTGGCTCCTAATGAATCACTTAATTTAAATTAGATACTTATCGCTTTAATATTGACACGCAAAACACACTATATGTACACACTATTGTGACGGTCACATCAACTCATGGGCATCTTTACCTATATTTATCAACACCTCGAATGGTTTACTAATTTTAGGATTTAACATGTCCCTACTACTTAGACTTATCCAGTCTCTTTCAAGATGAAACTTGTGCTAACACTACTGGTCCTATTTCTATACTAATACTCTCTCTCGATACAATTTCGCCTTCTTTCTTTGTCTACTCCGAGCTGCTTCAATCAGTATTACGACGCTCTTGGTGTGCTGAATTAACTTAGAATTTGACAATTTTCTTTCTCCCACTTTACCTCAATAAAAATGAGGACCTACACTTGCGTTCACATGAAGCTTGGTAAAGTAGCGTTCTAAAGCTGACATTGATGACAACTGATCATCCCAGTTTTCCTTAAAACTCAACCTCTCCACATATCTGGTTTTTCCTGAATCGCTTCCTCACTTTGACTCTTCGCTTAAGGATGGTAGGTGGTGCGTATTTTCAACTTGGTTTCCAAACAATTAAACATCTCCTATTTGTTTCCATCAGTTAATGCTGAAAAGTAATCTCATATATGAACTTCAGATTCCACTCTTTCCCATTCGTTTATTAACTCCTTGATGGTCTTAATTACATCCAATCCTTTCTTTCTACATAAGGCATCTGTTACCATACGTAGGTAGTTGTTAATGGATTAATTCAGAATCTTTTGCTGGGCATTCCACACAAACTTTCTTATTCTTTGAATAGCTGAAGATGTTATCAATAAATACAATTTTCTTATCCAATTACTCCTTATACACCATGTTCCTTAGTTCCTTATAGACAACTGATACACTTGTTATTTCACATAATATCACTAGAGCTTGCAATGTTCATAACTTATTTTAATCGCAATCTCTAATATGTTCTCAGGTCAGATCTTAAGTTAATTCCCGAGACATAATACACTTCTTGAATTAGGTCTCGTAAATAATCAATTCTTTATAGGGGTCACTTATTCTTAGTCGTTGTTTTATTGAACTCCCGCTAATCAGTACATAATCTCAAAATTTCATTCCTTTTTCTCCCTTAACATCACTGGTACACTTCACGATTCGCTTCTTGTAAAACAACTCCATGGTCTGCCTTATCCACTAGGCCTCCAATACTTCGCCTTAATTCTTTGACATGTCCAACACTTCCTAATCCATTTTGAAATTTCCTTCTTATACCTGGTTATCACTATTTTTTTCCGTATATCTTGGCATTTCTTCAATAAATTAAATACTTTATATTGTGAATTCCCTGTAGGATCTCATTTCTTAATTCTTTTACTTGTAGTATCCAAGTGTTGGAAGAAAACCTGAGAATATCGTGATCGTTCTCCTGGATGCATAAATTTCCTCTTACTAACTGCTAACATCATGATCCATTATCTTCTCTTGACATCTCCTTATCTTTCCCTTTACATCTTTGACTGAAAGGTCATACTATCCATCATTGCTCCTTTTGGATTATAAACTCTGACTTCCAATTCCAACTTTTAAAATTCCTTAAATAATTCTTCTGGTGCAGTCTCTAGGTTTGTTCTCTTCTTTTTGCTTATCGCTTCCCACTATATTTGCTTTTCCTCGTGAATACCTACTTCAAACTCTTATGATCCGTATATATCTTACACTTTTCTCCGTACATATCATGTTTCCCAATATTTCAAAGAAAATATTATTACTGCTAGTCCCAATTATGAGTAGGATACTTCTGCTCATAAGGTTTTGGTTGTCTGGATGCATATACAATAACTTTATTGTGCTACATCAACACACATCCTATTCCCTGATGAGAAGTATCACTATAACCTACAAAATCTCCTTGAAACTTTCAAAGTGACAAAGCAGGTGCTATAACCATTCCTTCCTTTAACTCCACACAACTTTCTTCACCCTTCTTCATTCCATATAAACTTCTTGCTTTTCTTGGTTAGCTTCGTCAAAGGTACTGCAATTTTTGAGAAATCTAGAACAAGTTTCCGATAATAACTGATCCATAATAAAACTTCTTACTTTTGCTGGTACTTTTGGTCTTTCCGTATTCGTAGTAACTTTAATTTCTGCCGGATCCCCTTTGGTCTCCTCATCGCTGACTATTTATGCTTTCTACCATCAAAACTTTCACCTTGCAAACTTTACATACAACTCCTTTTATCTCCGACTTCTCAATTGTCATTAAATGCTTCGCATGGTCCTCCGTTAACTTTAAGTAACACAAATACAACTCATCCAAATATTTCTTAAAGATTCCGTCCATCAAGTTTAAATATTATTGGTATATTGGTTAATTCAAATGACATTACTAGAACTTTATAGCAGCAGTACTTAGTTCTGAAAATTATCTTTGATATGTCCATAGGTTTAATCTTCAATTGGTGAAATACCAAGTCTTAAATCAATCTTGTAAAAGTACTTTGCCTCTTTTGTTTGATCAAACAAATCATTGGTTCGAGGTAACAGATACTTGCTCTTGATAGTAAACTTGTTGATCTTTCACTAATTGACACATAATCTCATACTTCCATCTTTCTTGTTAACAACTAATATCGGTGCACCTCATGGGATACACTGGGTCTAATCGCTTCTTCTTCTAGCATTCCTTGCTTTTGCTTTGCTAACTTCCTCATTTTAACCGGTGTCATTTTGTGTAAGGCCTTGGTCATTGGCTTCGTCTCAGGTGTTAAATCAATCGCGAGCTTCATTTCTCTATTTGGAGGAAATGTTGATAACACATCTGGAAACATATCTTGAAACTCCTTAATTGCTATAAAATCTTCAAATTTTGTTTGCTTCTGACTTTTATTTATCTCACACTCACCATAATGCTCACATCTTGATCACCGTAATCATCGTTAACAAATTCTTTTTCCTCCTTCTTCCTTTATACCTCATCATATTCTCATTTGACGTCTTCAGGACTATCTTTTCATCGCGACGGTTTATCTGGGCATCAGGCTTAAATAGTTAATCCATTCCTTAGAATAATGTCAAATCCTCTTATCTCAAATGACATCAATTCTTCACAACTTACTGCCAAAAATCTCAATTCCACCATTGGTACTCACTTATTTAACACTTACACGTCCTTGATTTGCTAATCTTTTAGTCATAATCTTATCAATTCAACAGGGTAATTCATTTTATCAACAAAACCTTGAGGGATAACAATTAAGTTGCTCCCACATCTTTCAATACTTTAACGCATAAAGTATCCACAATAATCATTCATGTCAACACGTCTGTATTCTAAATAACATATTTTATAGACAACTCGTAAACTCTCGTTCTTGGAGACGTATTCCGTTTTGGAGTAGATTCCCCTGGCTCTTAGTGGATCCTCCACTAGGGATATTGATTGCAATCCTTGCCATATGCCCTAGTCTCCTTTCCGTGCATAAGAGGTAGATGGAACTTTGTCCGCTTAGTTCATAATACGTTGATTTGTGTGAAAATCTTTTACAAAGAACGACGGTATAACGAAATAACTAGAAGGATTCATAATTCAATAAACTTGAAGTTGAAAAGAAGGAAGAAATAATGATTTGGATATGAATGAGACAACCACATTTGTACTTAAGATGGCCAGTCTTTCGTACCATATGGCATACAGCACATGATTAGGTGGCGTCCCACCCGACTCTTCGTCATCCCGACAAAGCGTCTCACCATAACACTTTTTGTCCCAAGCAGAGAGCAAACTTGAGGGAACAATTAAATTTGGAAGGAATGCAATATCCTCCTTTTTAATATCATAGCAAAGAGTTTCTTAAGAAAATGAGTTCGTACATATTTAGGATTCAAAGAGAGGATATATACTGTAATATTGCAGAAAAGAATGATACTATTAGTCACCATCCACATTTCACTTGTACTCATCTTTCGAGCTTGTTCGATCATATCCCAATTGTGTGATATAACAACTTTAGAAGGTACGCTAAAATGCCTTCTCAAATTAAACATTATGGTAGATTCTTACTTGTCACGTCTTGTGTCTTTAACATCGCACCTACACGTATAATACTTTAACAATTTGATCATAATTTGATCTTCTTTTGGAAAAATCTGGAAATCTTCCCAATCTCCTTCGGTCATGCTCAGGCTTCTGCTAAATCAATGAATTCTTTGAACTCTGATAGTCCTAGTAATTGGATGAATAGTTACTCCGTACGCTGATTCTGTTGTTAGTCTTATCAAACAATATTTGCACCTTACTATTAAGAATAATCAACTTGTTCATAATCGCGGGTTGCTTTGTTCTCTGAATTAATAATACTAAGTCTGAAACAAGTATCCTTCCAGGTAATTCGGGTCTTTTAACAAACAAGAAACTCAAGTAGTAACTTGACAACCAATGTTTAAAACTCATTTTATTCAAAAAGGCTTTTAGAAATTTTGTAAGGGAAAAATCTTTTTTCAAAAATTTGTTTAAAAAAATTTGAAAATCACAAATCTGGTTGTCCTTACTATATGAGTTGGTTGTTGTCCTTCCTATCTATAACAAGGTACCAATTTAAAGAAACGGTCACATAAAGGTCCATTCACTGAACCTACCTTCTCTCCTTTATTGGGTCCATTAGCTTTCCTTAATCGATGAAAACTTTAGTTGTCTTTGCATGTTATCTTATTCGTAGCTTCACATTAAAACTTCCATACTGGTGATACTCCCGTCATCAACTTTGTAGTCGTTATATAAAACAGACTATCAATAAGTCGGTTGATGTCACATCACATTATTACTATAAATATATCACATCATCATAACATCATTATCTAACTTCAAGAGAGTTCCATGTCCATACTCTTTTCTAACTCTCTTTCAAAACTCATCTAATCCATTCCACAAGCTAATCATAGGTGGCCTATTCACTAATGGCTTCTTTTAATCTGATAGAAACTATCCTCCGGATCATTCAAATCTTCTTTCTAAACTTCTTCTCGCCTTTATTTATATCTCAAGTACTCACCATTTACTGTAACTCCCGAATCCATCCTCGTAGGTACTATTGCTTCATAGGACAAGTTTTAAACTGGGATATAGAACAGGGTGTAGGGTAAACTAAAGAGATACACTCACAACCGAATGTCCAGTAAAACAAGAATAAACAGATTGAGGTTCTTAAAAAAATAGGCTCATGTCAAGAGGTGATAAAATAGCGTAGAATAGCTTGAAGAGGTGCAACTTCTATAATAGAAGGTAATACCATTAATACTGATGCAAGAACAAGGTACACATCAAATCTGATAGAAGATGATGATCCTCGAACGGAAGACTCCAGACGATCAGATGATACAGGTAAATTAGGATCTGGCATTGCCGTTGTCTAGAAATCACATCGCAAGCTAAGAATCTCGAATCGCAACACAAATCGTACTGGAAACCTACTATACAGTCGCACTCAACCTCACGATGTCTAATCTTTCTATTTCCTATTCCTAATCCTAACACTCTACCTAATCCCGACAATCTAGGCTTGTTTCAGTGACTTATAACCTGAAGCTCTGATACCAACCTGTGGTGCCCTCCAAACCCGGGTTAGAAGTTTGGGGTCCATAACACAAACACAACATATAAACCTGTATGATACTATTTGCAATGACCCTGCTTTACATAACCGCGGATCGCAACAGGTTAAAGTATGAAAACAAGCCACAACCTTAACTTTTATTACATCATACCAAATTCCAACTAATTTAACTTACAACTGATAATAAAATTATTCTTACTATCTCTCTACCGTATGAAGCTCCTACTAGCTCGATCCAACTCAAACTGGAACCTTAGCCCGTACTTTGGACTGAGGAACTTCACTATCATCTGTATCCTTTTCAACTGTAAAATATATAAAAAGAATCGCAAGGGTGAGCTAACTAGCTCAGCAAGTCATAACAGTGATAACTGAGGTTAAGCAATGTTCAAATGGAATGGTTCAGAAGAATCAAGTTTATTGTTACACAATCATTAGAATTGGATATTTATTTTAAGTTTTAAAACCAAGGTTAGGCTGCTAATCAGTCACGCACTAACCCCGAGCAAGCACACAACACTGCTCTAATTACTGGATCCAAGGCACACATTGGCCTCCTGACCATTGATATGGTCTGACCACGAATCTAGTCCATCTATATAAAAAAAAACTATCCAATTCTAAAGAAGTTCAATATGATAAATAATATAATTCAATAAAACAAGATCATAATCAATGACGATTAAACACTTGGATAAAAACGTAAGGAAATTCATGGATATCACAAGGGTATATCAGGGTACGTATAAGAAACGGATTTCAGTTTGTAAAAAGTTCAGGTATTAGACAAATAATGATTTTCTTTTCTTCCAAGGTATAGTTCTTTGGTGTTATAGAGGATGGTTGGAGTATAAAGGTTTCTCTGTTTGCAAACAGTTTTGTTCCAATGCTTGGTGTTTGGTAGTTATAGATTTGGGGAGTAGTATCATATTTGGGTGGTTTGGTATCTGAAAATCAACAAAAGATGGTTTACAAAGAATAAGGCTTATAGCTCAAGATCAAGAAAAATCAGGGTTCAAAGTTAAATAGTTTAAAGCACTTGCAATATAAAACATTAGTTATTTTGAATAATAGTGACATGTTATGAAACAGTATGAAAATATTTGCAATATATCTTGAAGAAAAGTTCAAAAGTACTTGCCTTACAGGGCTTTACAACTATTACTGATCAACTCTGAGCTGACTCTGCCGCTCAGGCTTTAACGTTCAACCGCTAGACCACATTAGATTCGACTTCGACACTCAGGTTTTTCTATTGAAACTCTACTGAGCTCGTCAACTGCCTACTAGGTCATCTTTAGTCCAACGTCCACTTTCGGTTTCCCGACTAGGAGCTACAGGGGTGAAATACTCTATGTTAGACACTCAGTTATACTTGACATATCCTTGCTGCAACCTACCCATACAATAGCATATTCCGATTCGTAATTGCACATATTGTTATGATACACATAGCAATCAGGGTTCATGTACTCAAAACTCGGTTAGGGATTTATTTCTGTAAAATACATATAAGCATTGGTTCAGTAAACCAGGGTTTTTGAATATCTTATAAAATATTTCACCACGACACGCAATTACAGTTCATAAAATATTTATAATTATATAGCGATGCGTTCGATTAGTATTCCCGATAATCGACATGATACATTCCCGTATTTTGGAATTAATTTCCCGAAAATCGGGTAGCGTTCCCTTCGTTTATCGGACTACCAGTTAAAACATAAATCGACGTCTTAATTCCCAACAACAACGCAACAATCACAATCCAAACAGCTCAAATTCATAACCCAATAACAATTAAATACGCAATCCAAGTTTCAATACAATCTTTAAATACCGGTTGAATATTTCTTATTTTGAAAATAATTTCACGAACTAAATTAATACTTTAAAATTTTAGGACTCAAAATAAACATCACAGTCCACCGTCAGCTCACGAATGTTCATCGCTGACGGCGGCATAATTCCGATGGTACCCTTACGGGTTTCCTTTTCGAAATTTCACCACTAATAAAATTCCCAGAATTCGAATAACTCGAATAACCACAGAAATTTCATTCAAATTTAATAAAATAATTCACTCAGATTTTCATCACGAATTAACTGCAATTCAACAATTTCGAAACCCATGGCCACACGCACACGCGCAGCCGGAGAAGAGAAAAATCAGGGACACAGACAGCACCACAATCACACAACTGGACAACACACATGCGTATATGTATGTACACAATCGAACGGGACAGAATAAAAGCCACAGCCGAGAACAGCGATGGCGGCCGAAAATTCAAGGCGGCCGGAAAAATAGAACCTCGGCGACACAACTTACCGTGAACAGGGGAGGATGGGGAGAAGTCGAGGGAGAGAAAAAAAATTCGAAAGGAACAGGGAAAACAATCGAGGGAGTACATAGATTGAGATAAGCCGAAATGCTTAACAAGGGGTGGGTTTACATCTGTGTGTTTTGATTTATATTTTTATATATTTATTTTTTTTCTAACCACTCAGCAGCTAGCACATGTCACCTGGGTTTATAGAATTGTGACACGAATTAGTTTACTTGCCACGTAATTCCTGAATGCCCTGACTTATCCCGAAATTCGATTTTTTTGGGAACCAGGTCGTACTTAAAATGAATTCATAAAATTACGAGAATAGTCTTAAAATGTTAGAAATATCCCGAAATAAATAGAAACGTAATTTTTAAAATTTTAAAATAATTTCTGAAACACAGTTTATACCCGTGTTTTAACAATTAAACGAAACAAGGCGCGGGTGAAATTAATCCCAAAAATTTCCAAAATAATTTTAAAATTCTCGAAATATTTCAAACTTAAATAAATACGAGTTTCATTATTTTTAAAGAATCCTAGAATTAAATACGGATTTTACAAATAAATACAATCGGAAAATCATACAGGACTAACTAATTGATGAAATATTGATTTCTAAATTTTATAAAATCTCAAAAATAATTATTGTAATTATAAAACCATAAAAACAATTTTAGAGATATTCCAAATATTTATGCAAATAAATTTGCACTAAATCCACTTTTGAAAGTGAAAACAATTCAATACAATTCCATAATTTATCACGGGGACAACCCGATACACCATAAATCACACATACATAATAATAAAATAAAACCGAGCTGACAAAAACTATACACAAACTTTATTTATTTAATACTTCCATAATTACATATTTAAGTAATTCAAAAATATATGAGTCGTTATATCATTGATCAATGAGTAGACTATCATATCAAATCAACATTTGAGCGTGGCCACATATTTCATAGTCTAGCTCGCACAAGAGGCCAATAATATCACTCCTAAAATAGGAGGGTTAAATCTCATCTACATCATTCACATTTCTCATATGATTCATAATATACCCAATGTCCACTTTTATCATTACCCGGTCAAGGATAACTTTTAATGAAATCAATGTATATTAATTCTCGTATAGAAATATAATGACTTCAGGTCTAAGGACCATTACATCATTATCACTGTGAGAATTACTTATGACACAACAGACATGTAGAATCTCACATTGGGTCTGTCTAGCACCATGTACATATACATCTTCCTGTGTTTTTGAATTTAGTTTCACTATACCTATGATCAATGAGATGTGATCATCAATCAACAAACACACTAGTCTTAATGCACTATTATTGTCCCTTAATAATAATACTCGACTAGGGACCTTTAGGAATATTGATACTATTATCATAATCTCATTTCTAACTCGCTTACTTAGACATATAGAATTGCATATCATATTCCAAGGACATTTATTAATCTAACATTTATATCGCAGTAAATTAAGAATTAATAAATTATAAAGGGAATAATCGATAGAACATAAACATTAATAATCCTAATGTCTTAAACTAAAACATGATAGTGTTTTCTCTAGGGCACAAACACTAACAATCTCCCACTTGCACTAGAGCCAATCACCCATGTATCTAATACTCATGGAACTAGTATGACCATCGTGCTTCTGTTACGACAAAGTCTTAGTAAGTGGGTCTGCAACATTATCATTACTATGCACTTTACATTTATATCTCCTTGATCATTAATCTCATTAATAAGGTGAGATCGCCTAAGGACATGCCTAAACAGTCTCCTTGGCTGTTTCAAAAAAATATCAATATATTCGGCTTCCATAGAATCATCAATGTTCTTGCTGTGAACTATTCAAGTTAACATCAATTATATTTAGACAAAACACAAAACAGACATAAAATCGTAATCATCCTTGTATGTCCAAAAAGTAGGTTCACAAACTAGTATCAGTGTACCCCTTTACAACCAGTTCCCTATCTTCTCCATACACCGAAAATAAATCTTTAGTCCTCTTTAAGTACTTAATGATATTCTTGAAAACTATCCAGTGACCCTCACCTGGATTAGACTGGTATCTGATCGTCATGCTCAAAGCATACGAAACATCAGGATAAATACATATCATTATACATATTATGGATCCAATTGCTGACGCATCTCGAACTTTCTCAAATGGGCCTTATCATCTAATGATTTAGGGGGGCAATTATCTTTTGAGATCACTATCCCATGAGACATCAAAACATATCATTTCTTTGTCTCTTGCATCATAAAATGATGTAATACTTTATCAATGTATGTACTCTAACTAGGTCAATTAATCTCTTCAATCTATCTTTATAGATCTTGATCCCTAATATATTGGTAGCACCGCCTAAGTCTTTTATCGAGAAATTATTTCTCAACCAAGTCTTAACAGCATATAGAGAAGGTATGTCATTCCATATCTGTTATATGTCATCTACATATAATACTAGAATGGTCACATGGCTCCCACTAACCTTCTTGCAAACACATGGTTCAACTTCATTTTGAATAAAGCCAAACTCTTTGACCGTTTCATCAAAATGAATATTCATTCTCCTTGAGGCTTGCTTCAATCTATAAATAAATAGAAGCAACTTACAAAATATCTTAGCAAACTTTATATCGACAAAACCCTCAGGTTGTATCATATATACATCCTCTTCAAGGCTCCCATATAAGAAAGCAGTTTTGACATCCATTTGCCAAATCTCATAGTCAAAGTAAGCAACTATTGCTAACAAAATCCTAATGGACTTGACCATAGTAACCGGTGAAAAAGTCTCATCATACTCAATACCATGAATATGTTTGAAACTTTTTGCCACTAGTCGCGTCTTATAGGTATGTACTTTACCATCCATGCCAGGCTTCTTCTTGAAAACCCACTTACACCCTATAGGTTTTACCCCTTCGAGTTGATCAACTAAAGTCAATACTTTATTTTGAAACATGGATTCCATCTCGGATTTCATGGCCTCTAGCCATCTCTCAGAGTCTGAACTGTTCATAGCATCTTGGTAGGTGAGAGGCTTATCATTATCCGTAAACATCATATCACCATCTTGAGTCAAAAGAAATTCATAATTTGTCCCGGGCTCATGGTGAATCATACTAGATCTACAAATAACCTGTGGTTCTTGGACATGATTACTTTTAACATTTTGACATACATCCCGATCTTATTCCAACTCTAGTTCAATGTTATCATATGGTTCTCGATCGAGATGTATTATCCTCCCGCTAATTTTCTTAGAAAGTAGTTCTCCCTCAAGAAATACAGCGGCCCGGGCAACAAACACTTTGTTCTCGGAAGGATTATAAAAAATATACCCTAGTCTCACTTGGGTATCCCACAAAATAGCATCTATCTAATTTTGGTCCAAGCTTATCAGAGGCTAAATGTTTTAAAAACGCTTCACGTCCTCAAATTTTCATAAATGACATGATATGGCATTTATCACCCTATATCTCATACAAAGTATTTTGAACCGCTTCATTCGGAACTTGGTTAAGTGTATATGCCGCCATTTCTAGAGCATAACCCTAGAAACTGAATGGAAGATCCGCTTGACTCATCATCGATCGCACTATGTCCAACAAGGTATGATTTCTCCTCTCAGAATCTCTATTCCATTAAGGTGTTTCAGAAGGAGTAAGTTGTGATACAATATCAAACTCCTTCAAGAAACTGTTGAAATTGAGGCTTATGTATTCTCCTCCACGATCTGATCGTAGAACTTTTATACTTTCCTCTGTTTGCGTTTCTACATCAACCTTATATTCTTTGAACATTTCAAAAGAATCAAATTTTTTCATCATAAGAAATACATTTCCATACATACTGAAGTCAACAGTATATGTTATGAAATAGTAAAAGCCACCCCTTGCCATTATACATATTCGACCACAAACATCATTATGTATAAGTCTTAATCGTGCGGTGGCCCTTTTACCTGATCAGGTAAAAGAAGCTTTAGTCATTTTGCAAATGAGACAAAGTTCACATCTTCCGTATGATTCAAAATCAAACTTATCCAAGTAGTCATCTATATGTAACTCAGAAATGCGTTTCTTATTAATATGGCTTAAGGACAATGCTAGAGGTAATGTTTGGTTTGAGTCAACTTAGAACATATAAATTGTTAACTAATTGTGCAACATTATAAGTCTTATTATTGAAATAGAATAAACAACTATTGTTTATTTAATTGAAATGAAAACCTTTCTTGTCCTGACAAGAAATTGACTTAATGTATCCGCTAAAGGAAGGCACGTAATAACAATTTATCAAGTTCTCAATCTCGCCTTATGGGAAAAATTAGGTATCGAGTTCCTTCAACTAGAGCAACAACTTTTGCTCCAATAAGCTCGACAATTTAACTTCCATTCATATAGATCTTCCAAATAAGCTCGACAATTTAACTTCCATTCATCCAGTTATTTCCACAGAAATGACAATCATCTTCTCTAACAACACCACTATTAGGCTTCAAAAGCTGTTACGACCGGTATTTCTAAACCTTATATATATAATTATGTGTTTATATTTGAGATTTAAATTGTGTGGAATTATAAATGTGGGTGATCTATATGTTGAGTGCCTATCAATTAAGTGTTTAATGTATTAGTTTATATAAAAACTTTTGAAAGGAAAATCGTATTATTTAGTATTTTTAAATGATAATCAAAAGTATTTCATTCTACATGGAAAATCGATTTTTAAAGTCTTTTAACAACAAATTTTCAAATCTTATATCATTAAATTTCTAAAAATCATAAACTATTTTATAATATATTTTTTATGATTTATGAAAGTGTATTTATATTTATAGAAATTATTTTATATAGATTAGTTGATTTTTAATTTATAAACTTAGTTGCCCATGCATGCATTTTACTCCCAACACAAGATAAAGGCAAATTTGGAAATTCTAAGCCCACTAACTACTACTTCACTAACCAAGTTACTTTTTTATCCTTGCATGCAAATTGTCACAAGCTTGCTAGAAGGTCACTTTTGTCAATTCTCAATTCCACTCACATTTTAATCAAATTAAAACCATAAAACTAAGGACAAGTTGTCATAATTATCACCTCACTCTCACTTCACTCCCTCCGCCCTCTCTCTCGGCCCTCTCTCTCGGCCTCTCTCGGTCGAAGCTCCCACCCCCATTCTCCTTCATTTTCATTCAAACATCCAGCCTCCATTTAAGTAATCTCACTTCCCATATATTGTTCATTTATAATCCAAAGAGTTTATGATGAAAAACCTATGTTTTGATCTTGCATGGTAGTGTCTTGTTAAACTCAAAGTGAACACCCTTGCTTCTTGTGAATCTAAGGCTTTCACCATGAGATATATTATCATGGGGTTGAGAATGGCTAGACATGAGCATGTCACACTCATGCAAATGTTGTTTTCACCCTAATCCATTCGTCCATTACTTGTTATGAGCCAAATGGATGGTGTTCTCGTTGTTTTGTTTGATATTTTTATGTTTTTGTGATAAAAGCATGAATTTGGAAATAAAAACTTGATAAAAATCTTTGCATGCTACGTGATCATATTAGTTATGGTTAATGCTAGGCTTGCATGTTAATTTTATGATGAAATTTATTTGGAAACCATAGTGTTTTTCGCTTGTAAGTTCGAAAGCATGCATGCATAGCTTCAACTCATGATTTTTGAAAGTTCTTGATCATTTGGATCGATTTTTGTTAATAAAATCTAATTTTAGTTGAGTTAAGATATTGATTATGATTTGTGCTCCTTGTTATGTGATTTTGATTCGTATATATCTGGAGAATTTAAGTTGTTATTTTCAAAATTGTGATGACATGTAATTAGTGTATTATTTTAACTCTTGTTTTGCTATACTGCACCTTAGGTAAGGATGATCTCCACTAAGCCAATATTGTGTGTGGGAGTGTTAATTCAGTAGGTTACCTTGGTTGAGGGTTTGTTTGGGTTTTGGTTGATGTTTGGTTTAGTTTGTCAAGTGGGAAATCATAGTGGAAAGGGTACATTAAATTCTGCAGATTTTCAGTTTGGTAACATGAGGTTTAGGGTGAGATTTTACCTTGTCATTGTTATGCACTTTGAGGTCCAAGTCACCAGAAGCTAGTACTAGGGGTATAATTCATATTTTAGGTGTTTATTAGAGGTTTGTAGGTTGTTTGGTTAGGTACACGAGTAAAAACACTAAATCTGTCCATCAGGGAACAATTTTGCTACAACCTAGAAATGAGGAGTTTTGACCATGTCATGGGTAGGCCATCACTAGGCCTTGGTTGGCCCTAGCTAGAGGGAGTGTCAGAGGTGTTTTTTCGAGCCATATTTCATAGGAATTTAGTTAGAATCATATGTCACAAGTTAGTGCAAAACATGACACTTTTCTGTCTAGAAAATAGGGGAACCTTGAACTTTAAGCTTAGGCCTAGGTAGGCCTAAGCTAGGCCTTTGAGTCACACCAAGTTGGGAGTTTCTTTATGATCAGAAGAGTCTAGTGTAGAAGTTCAGGAGGTTAAATTGAGGTGAAAGGATATCAACTACACTCAAGAAACCATTGATGTCATCCTGAAATCACTATAATGAGCACTTTCACTTATCGCGTAGTTTTAGAGCACTTATGAGTGAGGCCTAGGTTGACCATCATAGTTGTAAGATAGTATAAGGTCAATAGAGTGTAGGCCCTAGGTTAGGGTCAATAGGAATTATAAAGGCACTTCGAGTTATGAGGTCAATATTGGGAGTTTTGACTAGTTTAGCACAACTAAGTGACTTAAGTAAGTGGAGTGAGATAATCCAAGCTTAGTGATGCAATATAGTGTGTTGATATAATATTATGTACTTAAATGTGTTATGTGAGCATATGTGGCTATGTAAACTATTATGCTTATAAGGTAATGGTAAGCATGTATGTGTATATAGGCCTAAGTGCCAAGGTGCTTAATTTCGATTTATAATTAGGTTGAGTTAGTGAGAATATATTATAATGAGGTTATTATTATTTTTGGTAGGCTCTCAAGATGAGGGTAAACTTGCCATTAAATTCGAGTAGAGTTCCCAGTTGCTCCCACCTGCCAGTCAAGTCAAGCCTTTCTCAAGGCAAGCGTTTCAACCTATCTGTTTGTGTTTACACTGCAAGTGTGTGTTAACCTAGCTTTTATATATGATGCGAGTATTCCAATTCACCTTGATATACATGTATACATGACCCAAGTGGTTTCAAATCTATCTTTCGTATTATATGCAAATGCCATGAATGCTCAAGTATCTATTGCAAGTAGTTTAACTTTACTTGGAGATTGCTATGCAAGTAATTCAAAAGTTATACCATGCTAGTATACCAAAGTAATGGTGATGCTGAACCCTGTATAAGCTATACTTGGTAACCATATCTCGACACCTAAAAGTCAGTTATTCCTCAAATTTGTTCATATATGCTTGATAACTCCATTCTTATCCTTAAACCATGAGACCCTATTATACTTTGAACTGATACTCACCTTCTCTATATTTGAATACCTATGTCTTATCTGGAACCACTACATTGAACCTGAAAGAGATATGTCCTACGTCCAATCATGTATGAGGATTTAGGAATAACTTTTATGTAATCTATTTTGATTTCATTGATATTAATAAAAGACTTGTTTTGTTTTTATTGGGGGCTCTATCTATTTAAATGTTTAAATAAGATATACCACAGTTTAGAGTAAAGCTTTTTATGGATTGTGATGAGATCATAATAATGAGACCTAAAAGATGATAACTCTAAACTTAAATAGTTCCTGGTCGTAGGATTACTAACTGGTAATTAATAATCCCCAAAGATCGGTACATACTATGCTTGCTTTATTATGAAGGATGTCTGTTCTCATAGACATTTGTGTGGTGACACTATAGCTAGTATGTAGGTGCTTATTATAGAATAAGTTCACTGAACATGACTCACACAGCTGAACAACTGATGGAGTTCACTCACGTGTCAGCAGTTGTTCATATAGTGATAGTTGTACAAGTATCCTTAGACTTGAGGTCATCATAGTCATCTTGTGTACACTGAACTATGCTTTGGTTTAGTTCTTAGTCTCAAGGGACAATTATAAGGACTCTACTGGGTATAGGAATTTGTACACGAAGATAGTGTATGATCAATAAAGGATCTACCCCTTCCAGTGAAGGAAGAGAATGTTCAATGCTGATCCACTTATGCTAGTTCAGGAATCTCTGGCCAGAGTGAATGAAATTAGAAAGGAGTTTCTAATTTACATTAAATAGAACTAAGCATAGTGAATGGGAAAGCAAATGATTAAATAAGATAGGCTTGACACAAGTTCCATGCCTTGTATTTAATCATGACATTGCAGGGTAGAAGGAATTGATTGTACGGTAACTACTCACTGAATAGGTTCTTGGTATTCTAAGCAGTCAATTCGTATTATTCGGATAGTCGCGATATGCTGAGAAGTATCCCTCACGATGTAGAATAAATATGATTAATTAATTAATCATATTTAATGAATTAGAGAATTTATAGAAATAATGATAAAATAGTTTTATTATTATTTATTTCTACTACCGGCTAAATATTGAACTTACAGCGTCACACCATAAAAGAGAATGATTTAATGGTGGAGGAATTAATTAATAATGGCTGATAATTATTTATTTATGAAATAAATAATTAATTGGAAAATTTAATAATTGATTAAATGAGATTAATTGATTATAAATTAATTAAGAAAAGGTTCTTAATATTATTAATTAAGAATTTAATTTTTGGAAATTAAATCAAGTGAGAGAATTATTTCTAACGAGTTTAGAAAAAGGATTAATAATTAAAAGGTGTTTTAATTATTAGTGAGAATAATTAAGGGTTAATAATAAAAATATTTTATGGGAAAATTTTCAGCTGAAAATTTTGCCTATAAATATACTATTATAGACCCTATTTTTGCCTCAACCAAAAAGATTTACAAAACCCTAATTCTCTCCATCTCCTCCTCCTTCGTTACATCGTTTTCTTGGTGGATACCGGTGGAGTGCTTCACACTTGAGGAGCAGCTGCTAAGGATCTCCGTTCATCATTTTTGGATCGCCATTAAAGTCCTCCATCTTTCCATTAACGTAAAGCTTCTTAAGGTAAACATACTGAACTACGAATTAAATATTATTTTTCGCATGGATCCTGCGGAGGGTTTCGTTTTTTTTTAAGATTTAAATTTACGTTTTCGCTGCATTTATGTGCTAAAAACCCTTCAATGGCATCAGAGCTACTTGTGAAAAGTTTTTAATTCGTTTATGTGTTTAACTGTTTTCGATATATGAGCATGTACGTGATTCGCCATGATTTGATGTTAATATAATATGCTTATATATGTATGGTTTTGAATATATGATATTCATGTGAGTTGTATAATCATAAGATGATTATGTAATCTGTATATATACTGATATATACATGATTTATGTTTGTTCTAATTATGAGAATCATATTAGATACGGATTCTGAATTGGCTGCTGCAGATTTGCTGAAATCTGGGTCTGGTGTCCGATTTATGCAAATGAATTCCCTATTCCATAGGTAAACGAGCGTCTGAACAAAACTGATAGCTAAAGATATCAATGACTCGTCTGTAAGGCATTTGACGTCGTTTACTGCCCGTAAACAGTGATTCTTGTTTTTCTAATTCGATTCTGATTTTTCTGATTTTTGTTATATTTTCTTTTTATGATTAGATCATGGATAATATGATATGTTAAGATCAGATTATGTGTTTTAACATGCTTTTATGTGTTGTATGAGCATGGTGGATGGTTATGGCCTTTCGACCTTAGTGTAATGGTTTTGGTTTTGGTTTTAAATACGACTTGCATGTCGTCAATCTTTGTAATCATAAATCTCGAATGTAACTCGAGTTATTCTTGTAAGTTTATTAGATTAGTTTTACTTTCAATCATGTAATGTAACTGAAGACTCAAGAAGTCTATCCAATGGAGGTGATACAAAGAAGAAGACGAGGCATAAAAGAAGTCTAAACAAAGAAGAAGACTTATGTAATAAGTAGTTGTATTTATTTCTATCACCATATTAATTTGACCTTGATCTTTATCATGAGCTTGATTAAGATCACATAGGATAGGGCCATAACCAAATGCATTTACTTTATTGCACTTTACATTTACTTGTTTATTTAATTTTATATATGAGATATATGCCTATGTTTACCATGCGATGATAGATTTAGGTGAACTTAAATCAATATAAGGCGTGCTCTAGAAAATCTATAATATGAATCATTTCTTGCCTTAACAATAAATATTATGAATACGATCATGAGATTCTTGTGTTTATGAAACATGTAATTGAATATGAATTTTCAATATTGAGATAAAGGATGATTCTGTCAACAACAGATTTCTATCTGTAAGAAAGGGTTATTAAGTGACGCCTCTTGACAATACTCCACCCGATCTGGGAATCATCTCATTATCGATTATTGATTTGAAATATTTAATTTAAAAGGAAGAATCTCTTTATAATATGATTATGATTGTAACGTAATATAATCCCTCTAAAATTAAATAATATCAAGTACTAATTGGCCAATAACACAACGGGCTTGTGTCGGTCACAGCCTTCGAACATGGTAGAAAGTGGTTCTTATTTTTAAATCATTATCGTTTCGTGCTACAGCCGAGGGCTTTGATTTCGAAATAAGAAATACTTGTCTATTACATAGAGATGTGTACATTGAATTAGAATCTAAAGGTCGGTACGTGCTACAGCCGTGGGCAGTTGGAGACTGGTTCAATTGTACGAAATGTTCGATTAGACTTGACTTAGAATATTGAGTTTGTCGTGCCACAGCCGTGACTCAATTATTCAAGAGGCTAAACTTATATTAGGGAATAACATAAGATGTAATTGGCAAGAGTTGTCTGCCTATTGAACATCACATGACGTTTCGTGCCACAGCCGAGGTTGTGTGATGGAATGTAGGATCCCTATTCCCACTAGCATTATGAATGCTTAATTTTTACTTAGGGGTTGAAAAAAATTAGATAAACTAGTGGGAGACACTTATGAATAAAGACCCGATTTATATAGTGTTTTGAAATGAAATTGAATATTTGTTAAGTGTTGTTATGTATTTATTATTTACAGATTTACTATATTCGTCATGTCTTCTGCACTATCACTCCGGAGCATACTAGATGCTCACAAGTTGACTGGTCCTAATTTAGCTGTTTGTTTTTACTGTAACAAATTGGGGCACTGGAAGAGGAACTGCAAGGTTTACCTTGCAGAATTGAAGAAGAAGGGTAGTGAGACTACCGCTTCTGATTCAGGCATGTTCATGATCGAAGTTTATATGTCACTAGGTCAAATTTCTACTTGGGTATTAGATATCGCATGTGGTTCTCATATTTGCAATTTGTAATAATCCCAAATTTTGGAATTTTTGAAGCACGGATGAATAGTAACTTTTGCTGATGATGCTGATTAAGGAAAATTATCAGACCACGCTATATAGGAGTACTGTTATGGAAATTCTAAGATCGTATTAGTATTCCATAAAGTAAATAAGTGTATGTAAAGATCGTCAGAATCCAAATCCGCACACTTTGATTTTTCCCGAAAATCCACCATATACTGAAAGAATTGAGTATAAGGTAACATGATAAAAAGGATTTAAATTCAAGAATTTTTAGAGAGGATCATAAAAGGAATATAAAATATTGAAAAAGGTTTAGGGGAACCTAAGTAATAAGATCCCAGGTATGATCCCTCAAACGATAAACGAAAACAAAAGATAAGCGAACCGTATAACAGATCAGCGGTCATTAGCCAAGTAATTAAGGGATTAATCAAAAAGGTAGTGGATGATGATGTCATCACATGACACAAGCTTGCTTATATAAGCATGACAAAGGAGTTTTGTTTGTTGGGTGATTTTGGGCCAGACAAAATTAACCATGGTAAAAAGGTTAAAACAAATTTCAAGACAAAAAGAAGAATCAACCAAGCAAATAACATAAATTAAAAAGAGAAGAGTTGACTTTGCAAGAAGAAGCTCTCGGCCAAAATAAACACAGCAACTTTAAACTGCCATATCTCCTGGAATGCTCACTCAAATGTTGTGTTCTATAGCTCGTTGGAAAGGTATTGAGATGGCCTACAACTCCTGTTCACGAGTCTCATCCAAATAAGTATGGTAAAACCCTCATTTTTACAGTTCTTTAAATCGGACTTTTAGAAACTTCAAAGCCTAACTTTGTGTTCTTGATTTCTTTGGAAAGATCAAGCTTGTAGGAGGCTTCCTAAGGCTTCCTAGCAACTTAACACCTCCCAAGGAAGGTATAAACATCAAACCCTAGCCTTTACTTTATTTGTTAGTAAGTTTAATTGTTGGTTTTGTGAAATGAGAAGCATAGATTGTGATTATTAGTAGTTTGGTTTGATTTGGAAGTGTTTTGGTAATTAAAGCTTGATTATAGTTCATAGGTCTTGATTGTGGTTGTTTGAGTTGAAAAACTTGGAGGTTATGGACTGATGTGATATGGTTTAGGTGAAGTTTTGTTGTATTGATGGTTATGAGTTGGTTGGTGGTTGATTGGAGTAGTTTAAACTTTGGTAATCGCGTAAACATAGCCGTCGTAATGCCCGATTTACCTTAGACTGTTTTTGTTATTAACTTCAGGACCCGTCAACTCACTGTAAGATTCTTACCATTGTCATGTTTATATAGTTCATATTACGAGCTTCGTTTTGATATGTGGTTCGTTTGAATCCGATATACGGTTTAGGAGAAACGACCGTTTTAAGTAACGGCGTTTTGCGAACGAACCATTACCCCTCTCCTTACTTTGAAACCTTGGTTAAGGACTTTAAATGACTAATTGGGATATGAAACAATTATGTTAAGTGGATTAGGCAGTTGGTAAGGTACTCGCGGAAGAATCTCCTTAAAACTCTTAATGGTTAATTTATTAAAAATGGTGGAGCCGAGGGTACTCGAACGACTTAGGTGATTCGTTAAGCGTAGGAGTGACCATAAGCGAACGTTATGGTTCAATTGGTTAAAGTCTAGTTTCTTAAGCGACCGGGGTTTAATTCCAACTTATGTTGTTGTTCATAGGTTATCGGACCCACTCTAAGGTTAAGTCTATCCGGGAGCACTCAGGCAAGTTTTCTACCTGTTATACTGTTGTGGTGATGTATATATGTATATGCATTATCTTGTGATAGATGCATGTTGGTTAATTAGCAAATTTTGTGATATATTGAAGCATGCTGAGATGGTATATATATGCATGTCTGTTTCGTAATCTGGTTATCTATCTGTTGATTTCAATACTTATAGTTGCATAATACCTATGCTAGAGATAAGAAGTAGTTGCGTATACCCTTAGTATAGGGGACCCAAAGGTGAACATTTTTTCTAAACCGGGAGTCGATGTTCCCGAGTATAATATATATATATATATATATTGATATAGTTTTCAAAACTATTAATCGAATAAGGTTTATTCGATAACTTTATTTTATTTTATTAATGAATATTATTTTGAATATTCATTCGAGGGCTTATGACTCCCTTTATTTTATTAATGAATATTATTTTGAATATTCATTCGAGGGCTTATGACTCCCTTTATTTTATTAATAAATATTATTTTGAATATTCATTCGAGGGCTTATGACTCCTTTTATTTTATTAATGAATATTATTTTGAATATTCATTCGAGGGCTTATGACTCCCTTTATTTTATTAATGAATATTATTTTGAATATTCATTCGAGGGCTTATGACTCCGTTTATTTTATTAATGAATATTATTTTGAATATTCATTCGAGGGCTTATGACTCCCCTTATTTTATTAAATAATATTCTTTATTTTGTTAAAGAATAATATTTCGATAATCAAACTTACTTTTGATTATTCAAATAAAGATAGTACTTTCGTATAAGTATATCTTTGGTTATTTAATATTCATTTCAAGTATGAGTTTTAACACTTCTACTTCGATTATTTTTATAGAGATTATCCTTTTTGGGAATATTATTTAAATAATAATATTCAGATATTTTCTAATATATTGGGACTGATTTATTTTAATAAATCAGCAGTACTCCAAACATTCTTAAAAATGTTTCGAGTCTTCGAAATGATTTTAAAAGTTAGAGCGGATCCCAAAACTCATTTTTATATTTTAAGATCTTCCTTTCGAAGGGGATTTAAATATTCGCTCAAAACCTGAGGGATCTGGCTCTATGGTGTATTTTATATTCGCAACGAGGTTGCTGTTTTGATAAATGAATTGATTACTTACCCAAAGTTCGGGAAGTAAGTCCATCTATTGAGTCGGCATAAGCAACATGGGCTCAGTGGGTGTCCATGAAAGTGTAAGTGGCTCAGTGGGAGTCCATCAAATGCATAAGTGGCTGAGTGACAGTCCAGCATAAGGTCCTATTACGGCCAGGGTGATAACCAGTGGGGAATTCGTCCATCTACTAGTAGAAAAGGTTACTTATTGGTATCTTTGCCTGATCAGCAAGATATCAGGTTTATGCCAAGGTTTTCTCCTTTCCAAATTCATTGGATATTGCAACTCTGTTTATAATTTTCATAACAGAGGTTTTCAAGGAGTGTATGAAATGTTTATATATATATAAGTGTATATATATATCGGGACTTAATGAAGTACCTCGTAACTTCATTATTTATAATGATATTCAAAGATTGAATCTATTCAAATCTTGTCTTGTAGTCTCATCAGTGTGATGAACTTTTGAAACTGGTTATAACTTGAACGGTGGTAGTTCAAGTAGTATTTGGAAAAGATATAAGTATATTGGAGTATCTTGTAACTTCATCTTTTAAACTTATATCTGGTTAATGATTATCTTATGCATGACAAATATTTTCACAAAAACGTTGAGACAAGGTTAGATATATGAGATCACCTTGCAATGATATTTTTATACAGTTATAAACTGGAACTCTGTGTATATTAGGCATGGAAGAGGACTTCCAAGATTTTGAAAAGTATATAAGTATATATACTGAATATTTTGCGACTTCGTCGCATTAAGATATCAAACTTGGTTCATTTCTTCTTGACCAAGACTTTCATGAGTACTATGAGAATGCTCATATATTGTTAATTATTATACATATTATTTCGGTGGGCTTGTTGCTCACCCTTGCTTTCTTCTTCATCACACAACAATAGATAGAAAAGATGAACAGGACCAAGCTCCCGATTCGCAAGCGGTTAGGAAACGTTCCGCAGTTTCCTGTAGGCGTTGATGCCGTTATAGCCGAGGTAGGATCTACCAATAGGCTAGGCTTTCAACTTTTGATGTACCAGACTTATGTATATTTATGAATTGTAATAATGGCAAGGAAATGTAAATTTATTCAGAAACCCTTTTAAGGTGTAATGGCATATAATTGTGGAATAAAGTGACTTGTATTATTTTTTTGGTATTCATCTCTGAGACTATAACTTGTGGTGTGTGTGTATATTGTGGGGTCACAGTATGTAGTAGTTGGTTGTTTATTAAGATTAAGTGTTATTAAGGGAAATGGAACTCGTGACAACCCGGATCCCCGACCCCGGATTTGGGGGTGTTACACAATTCGTTGCAAGGACTAAAGGGAAGTAGGACTCTTGAAAAAGATGAGGTGATTCAACGCATGGGCAATGGAGCAAGGGTTACGGCCATATCTGTAGGATCATTTAGTTTACATATGCCTACGGGCAAGACTATTATTCTGAATAATTGTTATTACGTCCCCTGCATTGTGAGGAATATTGTTTCTTTTCCTATGTTGGATGTGGATGGTTTTTCATTTATTATTAAGAATAATGAATGTTTTATCCTTAGAGATAATATTCTTTTTGGACGTGGCATTTTAAATAATGGTCTGTATGTATGTGACGTAAGGCATGATTTACTTCATATTGAACAAACTAATAAAAGAAAACGAGATGATGAAAATCTGACCTATTTATGGCACTGTAGGTTAGGTCATATTAGTGAAAATAGACTGCGGGCATTGCATAAGGAAGGGTTACTTGACCCCTTTGATTTTGAATTATATCCTACATGCGAGTCTTGTCTATTGGGTAAAATGACCAAATCTCCATTTAGTGGACATGGAGAGAGGGCTGCAGATTTGCTAGGATTGGTACACACAGATGTATGTGGACCAATGTCTACGCAAGCCACGGGTGGATTTTCGTACTTCATTAATTTCATAGATGATAGATCTAGATTCGGATATGTGTATTTGATGAAACACAAGTCTGAAGCCTTTGAAAAGTTCAAAGAATATAAACATGAAGTGGAGAAACAAACCAAACACAGGATTATAACCCTTAGATCAGATCGAGGTGGTGAATACTTGAATGGAGAGTTTCTAGATTATCTCAAAGAAAATGGTATAGTCTCCCAGTGGACTCTTCCATATACTCCATAGTTAAATGGGGTATCTGAAAGGAGAAATCGAACTTTGTTAGACATGGTTTGGTCCATGATGAGCTATGCGAATCTTCCAGTATTCCTATGGGGTTATGCATTGGAAACCTCAGCATATTTACTGAATAAGGTGCCTTCCAAATCTGTTCCTCAAACACCATATGAGATATGGAAAGAAAGGAAACCGAGTCTTAAACACGTTAAGATTTGGGGATGTCCAGCTTATGTCAAGAAAGTTGACCCAGATAAGCTGGAATCTCAATCCATAAAATGTAATTTTGTGGGATATCCTAAAGAGACTTTGGGGTATTACTTTTACACCGATCATCGGGTGTTTTTCTCCAAACATGCTACCTTCTTGGAAAAGGAGTTTATCCTTGAAGGAAACAGTGGGAGCAAAATTGAACTTGATGAAGTTCAAAAGTACAAACTACTATGGATCAAGTGGAAACACCTGTTCAGAATGAACAACCTTCTGTGGAACAGCCCATTCGTAGGACAGGGAGAGTGTCTCGCCAACCTGAGAGGTATTATGGCTTTGTCATTGAGAATGACAATGAGTTGTCAATCATTGATGATGACGACCCTGTGACCTATAATGAGGCTATGAGTAGTGTTGACTCAGAGAAATGGCATAGTGCCATGAAATCCGAAATGGAATCTATGTATACCAACCAAGTATGGACTCTGGTTGAGGCACCTGAAGGTGTTAAGCCTATTGGGTGCAAGTGGGTATACAAAAGAAAGATTGGAGCAGATGGCCAGGTGGAGACCTATAAGGCCATGCTCGTGGCAAAAGGATTCAAACAAAGGCAAGGGATTGACTTTGATGAAACTTTTTCGCCTGTAGCCCTGTTAAAATCAATTCGGATTTTGCTTTGCGATTGCTGCTTACTACGACTATGAGATCTGGAAAATGGACGTGAAAACGGCCTTCCTCAATGGGGAACTTGAGGACTAAGTGTATATGACACAGCCAGAGGGTTTTCTTTCCAAGGGAAATGAACACCTAGTGTGTAAGTTGCTGCGAACCCTATATGGTTTAAGGCAAGCTTCTCGTAGATGGAACATCTGTTTTGATGAGACAATCAAAGAGTTTGGTTTTATCAAAAACATAGATGAACCATGTGTCTACAAGAAGGTTAGTGGGAGCGCGGTAACATTTCTTGTATTGTATGTGGATGACATACTTCTTATAGGAAATGATATACCGATGCTACAATCAGTCAAAGTATGGCTATCAAAGAACTTCACCATGAAGGACTTGGGAGAAGCATCCTACATTCTCGGTATGATGATCTATAGAGATAGATCTAGAAGAATGATAGGTCTTACCCAGGGTACATACATCCAGAAAGTGCTTAAAAGGTTTAGCATGGAAAACTCCAAAAGAGGTCTCATACCGATGAGCCATGGAGTGTCCCTTTCCGAAAAAATGTCTCCTAATATAATTGAGGAAAGAGAGCGTATGAGTAAGATTTCTTATGCTTCAGCAATAGGATCTATCATGTACGCGATGTTGTGTACAAGGCATGATGTTGCTTATTCAATTAGTGTGATGAGCAGATATCAGTCCAATCCAGGTGAAGACCACTGGAAAATAGTGAAAAACATCCTTAAGTACTTGCGAAGGACTCAGGACATTTTTCTTTTTTTTGTGGTGAATCTGAGTTGAAAATAGAGGGTTATACTGACTCTAGTTTTCAATCAGAAAGTGATAGCAAATCCATGTCAGGGTACGTGTTTACTCTGAATGGTGGTGCAATTCAGATTGTTGAAAGAGGAGATGTCAATGTCAAGAGAGTTGACACACATAACAACGTAGCAGACCCACTCACAAAGCCACTTTCTCAGAGTCACTTTGATCGTCATAAAGATAAGATGGGTATTAGATACCAGAGTGATTAGCTTTAGTACAAGTGGGAGATTGAAAGAGATATGTCCTAAGTCCAATCATGTATGAGGATTTAGGAATAACTTTTATGTAATCTGTTTTGATTTCATTGATATTAATAAAAGACTTGTTTTGTTTTTATTGCGGGCTCTATCTATTTAAATGTTTAACTAAGATATACCACAGTTTAGAGTAAAGCTTTTTATGGATTGTGATGAGATCATAATAATGAGACCTAAAAGATGATAACTCTAAACTTAAATAGTTCCTAGTCATAGGATTACTAACTGGTAATTAATAATACACAAAGATCGATACATACTATGCTTGCTTCATTATGAAGGATGTCTGTTCTCATAGACATTTGTGTGGTGACACTATAGCTAGTATGTAGGTGCTTATTATAGAATAAGTTCACTGAATATGACTCACACAGCTGAACAACTGATGGAGTTGACTCACGTGTCAGCAGTTGTCATATAGTGATAGTTATACAAGTATCCTTAGACTTGAGGTCATCATAGTCATCTAGTGTACACTGAACTATGCTTTGGTTTAGTTCTTAGTCTCATGGGACAATTATAAGGGCTCTACTGGGTATAGAAATTTGTACACAAAGATAGTGTATGATCAATAAAGGATCTACCCCTTCCAGTGAAGGAAGAGAATGTTCAATGCTGATCCACTTATGCTAGTTCAGGAATCTCTGGCCAGAGTGAATGAAATTAGAAAGGAGTTTCTAATTTACAGTAAATAGAACTAAGCATAGTGAATGGGAAAGCAAGTGATTAAATAAGATACGCTTGACACAAGTTCCATGCCTTGTATTTAATTGTGACATTGCAGGGTAGAAGGAATTAATTGTACGGTAACTACTCACTGAATAGATTCTTGGTATTCTAAGCAGTGAATTCGTATTATCCGGATAGTCGCGATATGCTGAGAAGTATCCCTCACGATGTAGAATAAATATGATTAATTAATTAATCATATTTAATGAATTAGAGAATTTATATAAATAAGGATAAAATAGTTTTATTATTATTTATTTCTACTACCAGCTTAATATTGAACCTACAGGGTCACACCATAAAAGAGAATGATTTAATGGTGGAGGAATTAATTAATAATGGCTGATAATTATTTATTTATGAAATAAATAATTAATTGGTAAATTTAATAATTGGTTAAATGAGATTTAATTGATTATAAATTAATTAAGAAAAGGTTGTTAATATTATTAATTAAGAATTTAATTTTTGGAAATTAAATTAAGTGAGAGAATTATTTTTAAAGAGTTTAGAAAAAGGATTAATACTTAAAAGGTATATTAATTATTAGTGAGAATAATAAAAGGTTAATAATAATAATATTTTATGGGAAAATTTTCAGTTGAAAATTTTGCCTATAAATATACTATTATAGACCCTATTTTTGCCTCAACCAAAAAGATTTACAAAACCCTAATTCTCTCCATCTTCTCCTCCTTCATTACATCGTTTTCTTGGTGGATACCGGTGGAGTGTTTCACACTTGAGGAGCAGCTGCTAAGGATCTCCGTTCATCATTTTTGGATCGCCATTAATGACCTCCATCTTTCCATTAACGTAAAACTTCTTAAGGTAAACATACTGAACTACGAATTAAATATTATTTTTCGCATGGATCCTGCGGAGGGTTTCGCTTTTTTTTAAGATTTAAATTTACGTTTTCGCTGCGTTTATGTGCTAAAAACCCTTCATAACCTAGTTTGACTTAGTTCCTCTATACTATCCAATAACCCTGTTAAACCGCAATACCAAATCCCTTGTGAATAGAAACTTTGCAATTCCATTTGATAAGGTATCATTTTAATTAATCATGGCCTTAGAATTTATTGAACCTATTCTATGTGCTTCAAAGTTGATCTAGAACCCTTGATAAAGACATTCACTATTTCAAAAATTAACCATCACCTGGCATCGATTTTTAAAATAAAAAGTTAAAAGTGGATTTTCAGTCCCAAAGGGGGACAAATGTTTTCTTTAGATAGTGGATCTGGACTAAGACGCAAGTCTTTTCCACTTTTAAATTATAGGCTTAAATGTTGCCTAGGGATCCCATTAATGTTCTAGAACCCAGCGAGGTTCGGGATTACTTCACGGCTGATCATTGGCTGTAATCTGTAGCGTCATAAAATGGTTTTGATAAAGAAATGGTTTCTAATTGTTTTGTTACAAATAAAAGATGCCATCACCCTGAAAGTTTATCTCTTGTTACTATATAGTTGAATCTTTCATTTCCATTATTATTTTATTTGTTTATGTATATTATAGCACTTGTTGAGCATTTGGCTCACTACTTGCTTTCACCCTGATATTTCAGCTAGCAGATATGGTTAGATTCAAGCAGACAACACGTAAGACTTGTGATGTCGATTCGTATGTTCGAGCTCAGGTAGATTAGTGATAGTTTTGTGTGAGGACTCGATATTGAAATCAGGTTGTAATAGTTAATAGTATTGGGCTGTTCCAAATCCTAAACTGTAAGATCTTGGTTTCGGTGTATATATTTCCTTTTGTTAACTATTGTAATTATTCGTATAATGTCTTTTGTTAAAGTTGGGGTGTGACAGGGTTTTTGGTATCAGAGCTACGGTTTAGAGTCCCTGGACAGCCCAAATAGGTTATAGGATATATACATAGTTTATAGAATATTATGTGAGAGTGTGAGTATAGGTGAGGCGAATCGATTGTTAATAATTCTCTTATATATATATCTATGCATTCTTAATAATTCTCTTATAGGACACTTTTCTGTCTAGAAAACAAGGGAACCTTGGACTTTAAGCTTAGGCCTAGGTAGGCCCAAGCTAGGACTTTAAGAAGAGTATAGTTTAGAAGTTTGGGAGGTTAATTTGAGGTGAAAGGATGTCAACTACAATCAAGAAACCATTGATGTCATCCTGAAATCACTATAATGAGCACTTTTACTTATCGTGTAGTTTTAGAGCACTTATAAGTGAGGCCTAGGTTGACCATCATAGTTGTAAGATATTATAAGGTCAGTACAGTGTAGGGCCTAGGTCAGGGTCAATAGGAACCTGATGGTTTAGAAAAGGCACTTCGAGTTATGAGGTCAATATTGGGAGTTTTGAATAGTTTAGCACAACTAAGTGACTTAAGTAAGTGGAGTGAGGTTATCCAAGCTTAGTGATGCAATATAGTGTGTTGATATATTATTATGTACTTAAATGTGTTATGTGAGCATATGTGGCTATGTGAACTATTATGCTTATAAGTTTACTGATCATTTTGTGTGAGGACTCGATATTGAAATCAGGTTGTAATAGTTAATAATATTGGGCTATTCTAAACCCTAAACTATAAGATCTTGGTTACGGTGTATATATTTCCTTTTGTTAACTATTGTAATTATTCGTATAATGTCTTTTGTGAAAGTTGGGGTGTGACAAAAGCCCTTTGGGATTGGACTTTGGTTTGGCACCGAATAAGATCAAATCTTCACCTTGCCTGTCCACTTTCCTTTCCCAGTTGTATTCCAGGTGTACATCATCAATATGGACATAATTCATGCCTTTACCGTGTTATCACTACAAGGAAAATAGGGTGTAACAATGGTTTATGCCCGTTGTCTTAGACCCTCAAATACAGTTGAGTATTGAGATGTCGTCACTTGCGGGTATCAAATAACGGTACATAATCGTTGTCTGTTTCCACTAAGATAACATCAGCCTCTTTAAAAGTGTTGTTAGAATGTTGGATGCAATAACATTTTATTCACTAATGACTGTAGTAATTTATGTTATTAGTCAAGTGTTTGTTAGGTGATTATTAATATATAATCTCATGCACCACAACAGTTTCAAACTACTGAAAATGTTGTGTGTCGTCCACTAAGACAACATGACTGTTTTTAAAAAGGGTTGTAAGAGGGTGAATACAACAACATGATAAAATTAGTGACCATTGTATAAAATCTAATTAGTCAAGTGTTTTTGAGGTAGTTATCAATACATAATCTCCCTTACCACAACGGTTTAAAACTACAGACATTGTTGTGTGTCTTCCACTAAGACAACTTTAAGTTCTTTTACAATGGTTGTAAAAGGTTAGATCAAACAACACTCATGTATTGCTGCCTATTGTTAAACATCTAATTAGTCAACAGCTTTTAAAACCATGTGTGTTGTCCTTATTACACTACCACAATGGGTCTTTGAGGGGAATGCAATATGTGAAGACAAGACATACAATAATTTCTATAATGGTTTGCAAATTTCGTTGTAGGACTAATCTGGGACAATGGTTGTAAATGGTCAACTGTTGTGTGTATTTATTTGGCCAATGGTTTCATCTTTCTACCTATTGTGTGTAATGCATATTAGTATACGGTTTTGCTGTTAAAAGAGTTGTGTGAAGTTTGTTTTTACAATTGTTTGATGGTATAATAACAATGAAACTGTTGTTTGATACAATGTATAACAACTAACAAAAGATCACACATCTTTTGATAAACTACTAAATTAAAAGTGCACCATATAAGAATTAAAAACCATGACCAAGATAAATACATCAAACGATAACCAACATCAATGTATTAAATGGCACAATGGTCCAATTCATACAAAATATTACCCATCAAACTATCTATCCATCATCCTCCAATAAAACCAAAATTAACATCCACCATCCACCATCCACCAACAAAAACTAAAGTCATCTAGATCATATTCCCCTGAACTGGTACCCAAAACAAAACATGAATAAACAATTTATCCCCCAAAATATACCACCATATTTACCCATTGTTCAACTATTTTCACAAAAACACTAAATTTAAGCACCTAACAGGTATGGTGCTTCAGGAAGAACCTTGCCCAAGCACTCTTCATTTAATTAACATAATCATCGCTGAAGGTGTGGTTTCCCCTACAGAGCCACAGAAAAAGAATCAATTCAAGTGAACGTAAGATTTCACTGATAAAGAACAAAATAAAAACAAGTGCGCCATAAAAGCAGTTATCAATATTACCTTCGAGCAAAATTCAAGTTCCTTGTCTTCGCTTATTTCTTTCATAAAGAGCATCACATAAATTCCACAGTCCTTACTTCCATTCTGGACTGGAACTCCCTGAAGAATAGATTTAAATTGTTATATTAACCCTCGTATAAATAATAAAAATGACAATATTGATGTGACGAAAATAAATACCGTGAGATTCTCTTCTTCAACATCTTCTTCGCCTTTTCCTTGTAAAGTTTAATGGCACTTCAATAATATAATAAATATAGACATTAGAAATCAATTGTCAAATTGTAAAAGTTAATGCTGAATAAACAAAGTGATTATGCATCACTCACTTGTCAACCACTTCCATCCATTCGGCACTTGCAATTCGCCGCTTCAAAGGGTCCAAGTGGTACACTACTTGTGTTTCTGGATTGACAACACTCAAAACCCAATGGTTCCTAGTAAAATCATGAACACACCGTAAATATATAATCCATAAATTTGTATACAGTGCACATTGATACGTTACAAGTCAAAATAAAAAAACAGAAAAACTCATGCATAGTTATATGGCAATAGAAAAAATTGCCCTTTCTTAGAAGTTTTGAATCTAAAAGAAAGGGCACGTGACCTTTCAGCAGCGAAACCACAATTGACAGTGCCTATTATGCTAGGATCAACAAAAGCTATCATATCAGTCATTTTGTGCTTTTTTAAATTTTCTTGCAATAGACTGCATAGAAAATATAGCGCTCGTTAACATATATCTTGTCACATTCAATCATCATTAACAAGGCAACTTAATTTTAAAAATTTGACACTTACTGAATGTAGATGCAAATAACCGAGGCTGATATTTCATCTCCTTTGCATAAAGCATAGATGTCTGATAGAAACAAACATCGTTTTTTTGTTTCCCAAAAGCGTCTTGGCACAAATTAAAAGGTGATGTCTGGCCATTAGCTAGAGCATCCTTTGCCCAAATCCATAAACGCTTTAAAGCAACAAGGTAATTTTCACAATCTTCAACCACATTCTCAGTACAGTCTTTGACATTCTTCATCTTCTTTATTGCATTTTTCTTAACTCCCTGAAACGAAACAATTGTGAAGCAAATTAGAGGTGCAAATCCACAAAACTCGACTTCTTTTACAAAATTAAAAATTACACAGAATATAACCTTTCTAGGTGATTCCACTACATCAACCGATGATTTTTTTACTTCAAGTATAAGATCTCTTGGCCAGGCTATGTAGGTTCCAATAGCTTCTTGCACAGTTCTGATTTCATCATTGACTGGGAAAGGAATTTGAACAGATCCTTGGACTGCCCGAGTGATTGACACTCGTGCATTTTCTTTCGCCTGTGTAACTCCATGGAGAACCTGCTCTCCATTGAACACGTCTGTTTCTATTGTTTCATAAGCAACAACATTGCTCGTGGTCCCAACCGCCAGCTGCCACTCCAAACAGCTCCTATCAGCCTTGACACCCTCTTGGAACATAATGTCAACCGCATTATCCCCACCTCCAATTGTTACAACAACCTCAACTTTATCATTAGTTTCTACCTCATTTTTATCTTCGACAAGATCCAATTTCTGCTTTGCACATCCAGACCCATCTAACTCCTCGAAATTTCCTTCTCCACCCTTAGAGTAGCTCCCTTATTGCGAATCAATCAGTGGACTACCCTCAGTCCTTGAAATCTTTCTAGCAAAACTTGCTTTCAACTTCTCTACTTCAGCCATCCAGAACGCATCTCTCTGCTTCACAATCTTTTATGTTTCCTCTGCCACAAACTTCTGAACACTCTCTTATATTCTCTCATCTATAGTCCTTTTCTTCTTCGGTCTTGGAAGACTAAAGTAGGTTGATTGTTTCACATGAACTCCTTGCCCACGTACTCGTCCTCGGTGCTTAGGGTAACCAAGCACCTTTATCAACACATCATCAACTCCAGAAATTGTAACTTCTCCTTCATGAACCAACTTTTTCATCTTCTCCTACAAAATGAACAAAACAGGGTAGACATAGTTAAATAATATATAACTTAGACAGTGCCTAGGTGCCTATGTTTTATTCAAAGAAAAATTAATAACTTACAATATCCTCAGCAATTTGTTTAACTTCATCATTCTGAAAATTTCCATCTTCGTCCTGTCGCGCTCGGATCTAAGTATCCGACCGATCTATCTCCATGCTAGGATCAGACTCAATCTGCATTACAAAGCATATGGACAGGAGTAACATTACACACAATGTCCTAAAAAGAAAAATAAGAAAGTAGTGTGAGTTTCGTGATCACTAACCATTTCCTGTTCTAGATTGGCATAACCTTTGCGAGACATACGGTGATTGTATTTATTCAATTCTCTTCTTTTTGACTGTGTGTCATGAAGTTCCTATACAAAAAATAGTAAAATATAAGCAAGAAAAATATCAGAGAATTGCAAAAATAACAAGACAAGAAAGGTTATTACAAGAAATTCCGTAGTTGTCCTCTTTGCAAAAAATATCTCCCAATGAGCCCTCTCAGTAAATGAGTAATCTGCTGGAGGATGCTTTAGCATCTCAGGTTCATGAGCATAAGGCAGAATATATTTAGTTGTTAAATTGCACTTGAACTCGCACCGCTTCTGGCATGCAGAACTCAACACCAACTTCTGTGCTGATGGGGGAACTTCATACGCCATCTACAGCAGTAAGAATTTAAAAAAATTGTGAGTAAGTGGTCTTTGTGCATACATTGAATTTGTGTATAATTACTCAATGAAAACAAATTTGTACCTTCACACAATCCCATATCTTGTTTTTCTTTTCTAGAAGAACTAACTTCCAAGAGGCACAAACAATTGGGGCCTTGGTTCTTGCCAAAACTCCAATATAGGATTGCATCTCTGTAGCTACTGAAAGAGATATGTCCTAAGTCCAATCATGTATGGGGATTTAGGAATAACTTTTATGTAATCGGTTTTGATTTCATTGATATTAATAAAAGACTTGTTTTGTTTTTATTGCGGGCTCTATCTATTTAAATGTTTAAATAAGATATACCACATTTTAGATTAAAGCTTTTTATGGATTGTGATGAGATCATAATAATGAGACCTAAAAGATGATAACTCTAAACTTAAATAGTTCCTGGTCGTAGGATTACTAACTGGTAATTAATAATCCGCAAAGAGCGGTACATACTATGCTTGCTTCATTATGAAGGATGTCTGTTCTCATACACATTTGTGTGGTGACACTATAGCTAGTATGTAGGTGCTTATTATAGAATAAGTTCACTGAACATGACTCACACAGCTGAACAACTGATGGAGTTCACTCACGTGTCAGCAGTTGTTCACATAGTGATAGTTGTACAAGTATCCTTAGACTTGAGGTCGTCATAGTCATCTTGTGTACACTGAACTATGCTTTGGTTTAGTTCTTAGTCTCAAGGGACAATTATAAGGGCTCTACTGGGTATAGGAATTTGTACACGACGATAGTGTATGATCAATAAATGATCTACCCCTTCAAGTGAAGGAAGAGAATGTTCAATGTTGATCCACTTATGCTAGTTCAGGAATCTCTGGCCAGAGTGAATGAGATTAGAAAGGAGTTTCTAATTTACATTAAATAGAACTAAGCATAGTGAATGGGAAAGCAAGTGATTAAATAAGATAGGCTTGACACAAGTTTCATGCCTTGTATTTAATCGTGACATTGCAGGGTAGAAGGAAATAATTGTACGGTAACTACTCACTGAATAGGTTCTTTTTATTCTAAGTAGTGAATTCATATTATCCGGATAGTCGCGATATGCTGAGAAGTATCCCTCACGATGTAGAATAAATATAATTAATTAATTAATCATATTTAATGAATTAGAGAATTTATATAAATAATGATAAAATAGTTTTATTATTATTTATTTCTACTACCGGCTTAATATTGAACCTACAGGGTCACACCATAAAAGAGAATGATTTAATGATGGAGGAATTAATTAATAATGGCTGATAATTATTTATTTATGAAATAAATAATTAATTGGCAAATTTAATAATTGATTAAATGAGATTTAATTGATTATAAATTAATTAAGAAAAGATTCTTAATATTATTAATTAAGAATTTAATTTTTGGAAATTAAATCAAGTGAGAGAATTATTTCTAAAGATTTTAGAAAAAGGATTAATAATTAAAAGGTGTTTTAATTATTAGTGAGAATAATAAAGGGTTAATAATAATAATATTTTATGGAAAAAAATTCAGCTGGGGATGTATATAGTGTTTTAATTGGAGACTCAAGAAGGCTATCCAATGGAGGTGATACAAAGAAGAAGACGAGGCATACAAGAAGTCTAAACAAAGAAGAAGACTTATGTAATAAGTAGTTGTATTTATTTCCATCACCATATTAGATTGACCTTGATCTTTATCATTAGCTTGATAAAGATCACATAGGATGTCGCCATAACCAAACATATTTACTTTATTGCACTTTACATTTACTTGTTTATTTAATTTTATATATGAGATATATGCCTATGTTTACCATGCGATGATAGATTTAGGTGAACTTAAATCAATATAAGGTGTGCTCTAGAAAATCTAGAATAGGAATCGTTTCTTGCCTTAACAATAAATATTATGAATATGATCATGAGATTCTTGTGTTTATGAAACACATAATTGAATATGAATTTTCAATATTGAGAGAAAGGATGATTCTTTCAACAACATGTTTCTATCTGTAAGAAAGGGTTATTAAGTGACGCCTCTCGACAATGCTCCACCCGATCTGGGAATCATCTGATTATCGATTATTGATTTGAAATATTTAATTTAAAAGGAAGAATCTCTTTATAATATGATTATGATTGTAACGTAATATAATCCCTCCAAAATTAAATAATATCAAGTACTAACTGCCCAATGACACAACGGGCTTGTGTTGGTCATAGCCTTCCAACATGGTAGAAAATGGTTCTTATTTTTAAATCATTGTCGTTTTGTGCTACAGCCGAGGGCTTTGATTTCGAAATAAGAAATACTTGTCTATTACATAGAGATGTGTACATTGAATTATAATCTAAAGGTCCGTACGTGCTACAGCCGTGGGCAGTTGGAGACTTATTCAATTGTACGAAATGTTGGGTTAGACTTGACTTAGAATATTGAGTTTGTCGTGCCACAGTCGTGACTCAATTATTCAAGAGGCTAAACTTATATTAGGGAATAACATAAGATGTAATTAACAACAACTGTCTTCCTATTGAACATCACATGATGTTTCGTGCCACAGCCGAGGTTGTGTGATGGAATGTAGGATCCCTATTCCCACTCGCATTATTAATGCTTAATTTTCACTTAGGG
Source organism: Apium graveolens (assembly GCF_009905375.1). Classification (NCBI taxonomy): domain Eukaryota; kingdom Viridiplantae; phylum Streptophyta; class Magnoliopsida; order Apiales; family Apiaceae; genus Apium; species Apium graveolens. Next base: position 175,681,149 of record NC_133651.1, read on the forward strand.
GGTTGAAAAAATTAGATAAACTAGTGGGAGACACTTATGAATAAAGTCCCGGTTCATATAGTGTTTTGAAATGAAATTGAATATTTGCTAAATGTTGTTATGTGTTTATCATTTACAGATTTACTATATTCGTCATGTCTTCTGCACTATCACTCCGGAGCATACTAGATGTTCACAAGTTGACTGGTCCTAATTTAGCTGTTTATTTTCACAGTAACAAGTTGGGGCACTGGAAGAGGAACTGCAAGGTTTACCTTGCAGAATTGAAGAAGAAGGGTAGTGAGACTACCGCTTCTGATTTAGGCATGTTCATGATCGAAGTTAATATGTCACTAGGTCAAATTTCTACTTGGGTATTAGATACCGCCTGTGGTTCTCATATCTGCAATTCGTTGCAAGGACTAAAGGGAAGTAGGACTCTTTGAAAAGATGAGGTGATTTTACGTATGGGCAATGGAGCAAGGGTTGTGGCCATATCTGCAGGATCATTTAGTTTACATATGCCTACGGGCAAGACTATTATTTTGAATAATTGTTATTATGTTCCCTCTATTGTGAGGAATATTGTTTCTATTCCTATGTTGGATGTGGATGGGTTTTCATTTATTATTAAGAATAATGAATGTTCTATCCTTAGAGATAATGTTCTTTTTGGACGTGGCATTTTAAATAATGGTCTGTATGTATGTGACGTAGAGCATGATTTACTTCAGATTGAACAAACTAATAAAAGAAAACGAGATGATGAAAATCTGACCTATTTATGGCACTATAGGCTAGGTCATATTAGTGAAAATAGACTGCGGAGATTGCATAAGGAAGGGTTACTTGACCCCTTTAATTTTGAATCATATCCTACATGCGAGTCTTGTCTATTGGGTAAAATGACCAAATCTCCATTTAGTGGACATGGAGAGAGGGCTGCAAATTCGCTAGGATTGGTACACACAGATGTATGTGGACCAATGTCTACGGAAGCTATGGGTGGATTTTCGTACTTCATTACTTTCATGGATGATAGATCTAGATTCGGATATGTGTATTTGATGAAACACAAGTCTGAAGCCTTTGAAAAGTTCAAAGAATATAAACATGAAGTGGAGAAACAAACCAAACACAGTATTATAACTCTTCGATCAGATCGAGGTGGTGAATACTTGAATGGAGAGTTTTTAGATTATCTCAAAGAAAATGGTATAGTCTCCCAGTGGACTCCTCCATATACTCCACAGTTAAATGGGATATCTGAGAGGAGAAATCGAACTTTGTTAGAATGGTTTGGTCCATGATGAGCTATGCGAATCTTCCAGTATTCCTATGGGGTTATGTATTGGAAACCTCAGCATATTTACTGAATAAGGTGCCTTCCAAATCTGTTCCTCAAACACCATATGAGATATGGAAAGAAAGGAAACCGAGTCTTAAACACGTTAAGATTTGGGGATGTCCAGCTTATGTCAAGAAAGTTGACCTAGATAAGCTGGAATCTCGATCCGTAAAATGTAATTTTTTGGGATATCCTAAAGAGACTTTGGGGTATTACTTTTACACCGATCATCGGGTGTTTGTCTCCAGACATGCTACCTTCTTGGAAAAGGAGTTTATCCTTGAAGGAAACAGTGGGAGCAAAATTGAACTTGATGAAGTTCAAGAAGCACAAACTACTACGGATCAAGTTGAAACACCTGTTTAGACTGAACAACCTTCTGTGGAACAGCCCATTCATACCTTCACACAATCCCATATCTTGTTTTTCTTTTCTTACGGAATTAACTTCCAGGAGGCACAAACAATTGGGGCCTTGGTTCTCGCCAAAACCCCAATATAGGATTGCATCTCTGTAGCTACTGAAAGAGATATGTCCTAAGTCCAATCATGTATGAGGATTTAGGAATAACTTTTATGTAATATGTTTTGATTTCATTGATATTAATAAAAGACTTGTTTTGTTTTTATTGCGGGCTCTATCTATTTAAATGTTTAAATAAGATATACCACAGTTTAGAGTAAAGCTATTTATGGACTGTGATGAGATCATAATAATGAGACCTAAAAGATGATAACTCTAAACTTAAATAGTTCTTAGTCGTAGGATTAGTAACTGGTAATTAATAATCCACAAAGATCGGTACATACTATGCTTGCTTCATTATGAAGGATGTCTTTTCTCATAGACATTTGTGTGGTGACACTATAGCTAGTATGTAGGTGCTTATTATAGAATAAGTTCACTGAACATGACTCACACAGCTGAACAACTGATGGAGTTCACGCACGTGTCAGCAGTTGTTCACATAGTGATAGTTGTACAAGTATCCTTAGACTTGAGGTCATCATAGTCATCTTGTGTACACTGAACTATGCTTTGGTTTAGTTCTTAGTCTCAAGGGACAATTATAAGGGCTCTATTGGGTATAGGAATTTGTACACGAAGATAGTGTATGATCAATAAAGGATCTACCCCTTCCAGTGAAGGAAGAGAATGTTCAATGCTGATCCACTTATGCTAGTTCAGGAATCTCTGGCCAGAGTGAATGAAATTAGAAAGGAGTTTCTAATTTACATTAAATAGAACTAAGCATAGTGAATGGGAAAGCAAGTGATTAAATAAGATAGGCTTGACACAAGTTCCATGCCTTCTATTTAATCGTGACATTGCAGGGTAGAAGGAATTAATTGTATGGTAACTACTCACTCAATAGGTTCTTTTTATTCTAAGTAGTGAATTCATATTATCCGGATAGTCGCGATATGCTGAGAAGTATCCCTCACGATGTAGAATAAATATAATTAATTAATTAATCATATTTAATGAATTAGAGAATTTATATAAATAATGATAAAATAGTTTTATAATTATTTAGTTCTACTACTAGCTTAATATTGAACCTACAGGGTCACACCATAAAAGAGAATAATTTAATGGTGGAGGAATTAATTAATAATGGCTGATAATTATTTATTTATGTAATAAATAATTAATTGGCAAATTTAATAATTGATTTAATGAGATTTAATTGATTATAAATTAATTAAGAAAATGTTCTTAATATTATTAATTAAGAATTTAATTTTTGGAAATTAAATCAAGTGAGAGAATTATTTCTAAAGAGTTTAAAAAAAGGATTAATAATTAAAAGGTGTTTTAATTATTAGTGAGAATAATAAAGGGTTAATAATAATAATATTTTATGGGAAAATTTTCAGCTGAAAATTTTGCCTATAAATATACTATTATAAACCCTATTTTTGCCTCAACCAAAAAGATTTACAAAACCCTAATTTTCTCCATATCCTCCTCCTTCATTACATCGTTTTATTGGTGGATACCGGTGGAGTGCTTCACACTTGAGGAGCAGCTGCTAAGGATCTCCGTTCATCATTCTTGGATCACTATTAAAGAGCTCCATCTTTCCATTAACGTAAAGCTTCTTAAGGTAAACATACTGAACTACGAATTAAATATTATTTTTTGCATGGATCCTGCGGAGGGTTTCATTTTTTTTAAGATTTAAATTTACGTTTTCGCGGTATTTATGTGCTAAAAACCCTTCAGCTACATCCCGTATGGCTCACCATTGGCATTGAATAACACCTCACTCTTGATCCCCAAAATCTTTCGTCTAACAATTCTATGCATTGATACTGGCCCGCGTCTCAATAGCCGCAGTCCTTCTTTCTTCTTCGGTGGCGGCTTCTCAGTCACTCGCTTTCTCTTCTTAGTCAATTATTTTTGCAGGTAACTCGAAATATGTTGCATTTTAACCGAAACTGTGGAAGAATTGCTTCTGCTAGGTTGTAACATCTCCACCATCGATTCTTTTTTAGAGCCTTGATTAGTAACTTGGCCGCCCCTGAATTAGGAGAAGATTTTGTCATTTTTGTTTGCTTCGAAGGAGCCATAATAAGTCTGCAATGCAAATTTAAACTATAAATTAATCTAACAATTATTAAACCTAAGCATCATTAACAAATTAATCATATTATAACGAGATAGCCAATTCATCACAATAAACTGATTCAACAACTCAAATAATTTAGATATGAAATTGAGCATAAGGCAAACGTATCTAGAATGTGAATAAAAGGTACTTAGTCGACACACTTGAAGAGATTAGTCTATTTCAGGACGAGTAATAGATGAAGCAACCTTCACCAAGACGGGAAAATCTATTAAAAAAATAACACAATAACATCCAAAAATTCAGTAACTAAAGAATACTACAACACTAATAAGAAGACACATCATAGTTAGAATGACACTAATAAATCTAAGCATGCATCATATTAAACCATAGCATGCATCATATTAAAAATACCCAAATAAAAAACCCATTGCAAAACACCCAAATCAAGTCATCAGCTCATTAAAATTACCATATGAAAAACACCCAAATTTTCAACTCATTAAAATGAAATTAAAATCCGTATCAAGTCATCAGCTTGCACATCATAATAAAACAGCAATCAAATAAAATAATCATAGCATCACTTCGATTATAATAATTAAAACCCGTACCAAAAAAATACACAATAAATCCCTATAAGTTAAGACACTTGCATGCATCATATTAAAAGAGACTAAGATGAACTAATTAGAGTATAGAGACCATATTTTAATTGTGCACTAATTAAAAATCATATAATTGCGAGATAAGAGAGAGAGGGGGGGATGGGCGATTACCTTCAAATGAGAGAGACGAGGGTCCGAGAGACGAGAGTCCGAGAGACGAGAGATACAAAGTCCCAGAGACGAGAGAGTTTAACTCTTGAGAGTTTGGAAACGAGAGAGTTTATGAGAGAAAGGGTTTGTGAAAAGAGGAAAAGGGGAAAAGGGCTCGACTTTCAAAATTATTTACACAAAAGGGGAAAATGGGGGGAGCTGGGGTGGGTTTCTAAAATAATGGGGGGAAACGAAAATTATAATGGGGGGAAACGAAATGTATAATGGGAAAATATAAAGGGGTGGATTTTTATTTAAAATGTTTGATAAAAAATATATAATATTTAAATTAATATAATTATCTACAAATATTTTGATATAAATAATTTATTTAATTGAAGGTTGAAAAATAATACTTTAATTCGATTATATTATTATAGTGATACGAATTAATGATTTGAATCGGTTAATCAAAATAAGTGATATATAAAATATTTTGAGAAAAAATTTAAAAATGTTAAACGCGAAAAAATGACATATGCGGGATTAAATCGAATAAACGTGTATTATTATTTAAAAAATCGAATACATATATCAATAAGTTCGAATAATCAAACAATGACTACCATATAAGTGATTTGAACTTATATGGTACCTCTTGATTAATAACGTTTTCAATAAACAAAATTTTATAAAATTAAAGAAAAATATTTAACGAACCAATATTACGATATTAAATAATGCTACCGGAACCGTTAATTTTGTATAAATTAATTTTAAAAAAGTTTGTATATAAAAACGTTGTGAAGAAGTAATACCATATTAACAAATTTTAGGGAACCACAATTTTTGAGTAAACGAATTTTAACAAATTTTGAAATAGAGGAAACAAAAAAATAATTTAGGAATTAGAATAAACGTGCAGTATTATTTAAAAAATCAAATACATGTATCACTCAATTTGAATAATCAAATAATGACTACAAAGTGCTTTCAGCTTATATGGTACCTCTTTATAAGTAATGTTTTTCCCACTCACAGATATCTAAATACATCAAGTAAATAAAAATCTATAATAAAATGACAATCTAAATATACTAAAAGGGTTTAGGGAACCATTAGTTTGAAATAAATGAAAATTGACTTAATTTTAAATAGATGAAACAAGTAAATCGGTTGAGTAAACTGTTGTCGAATAATGCTTGAGAAAATGGTTTTAGCACCTAAACAGTTATCCAATAATAACTCAGACAATAGTCTTTAAGCCAAAACCCATTGTCTGAACTCCGACAACGGTATTTGACAATCCCCCGTTGTAGGAGTAACTAACAAACAACATATTGTAATTCTATTTGTAATAAACCGTTGTACGAATGAATATACCACAATGGTCTGCTATCACTCCCAATAACCTTTAATTTAGTGAACTTTTGTTCAACAAACAAACTTCTATAAAATTATAGAAAAATATTTAACAAACCAATATTACGATATTAAATAATGCTACCGGAATCGTTAATTTCGAATAAATTAATTTTAAAAAAGTTTGTATATAAAAACATTGTGAAGAAGTAATACGATATTAATAAATTTTAGGGAACCACAATTTTGGAGTAAAAGAATTTTAACAAATTTTGAATTAGATGAAACAAAAAAACGATTTAGGAATTAGAATAAATGTGTAGTATTATTTAAAAAATCAAATACATGTATCAATCAGTTTGAATAATCAAACAATGACTACAAAGTGCTTTCAGCTTAAACGTGTAGTATTATTTGAAGTAATGAACATCATAGAAATAACATGTTTGAAATGGATCTTCATCTTCATCGTCATCACCGTAATCATCGTCATCAATGAGATATGTAGAAACCCATATTAGATAGGCCTTTTTTAGGGAATTGGTGAGATGAGTTTGGATGAATCGAGGGTTTGAAACAATAGATCACCACAACTTACAAACCAATTTATAATTCTAAAAAAGTGATAGTACTGGAACTAATAGAAGTACCTTGAAAATGATTTCTTCAGGAAGATAAGAACAACCCCTCGACGCCATTTAGACACAGCTTTCGTTATTCTGTCCTAAATGGTTGTGAATTGTATGGTTGTGACTTGTTAGACTCTTGCAATCGTGCCTTTATATAAAAAAAATGCTCAATTGGGAATGGGAAGGGACTGAGGTGAATCGAGGGAGTATATTTGAATATTTGATTGAGTATATTTGTTTGAGATATTTAAATACTGAAAATTGAAATAAATTGACCTGGATTTTTTAAATTTTATAAAATTTACTGATATTAACAAATTTTAGGGAACCACAATTTTGGAGTAAACGGATTTTAACAAATTTTTATGTAGAATTTTAACGAATGAAAAATATATTATTTAATGAACCAATATTACTATATTTACGAATTTAACGAATCAGAATTAAAATAGACACGAAGTTACTACCGAATGTTTTTCTGAAACAAGTTGCTCAATTTCTTCTTTCTTTACTTCTTCCTTTCTTGCCCGCCCAGCTGAGCTCCATCTCCTCTTCATCCTCGTTTCCATTTCCATCTCCATAAGGAACCCATCTACCTCTTCTCTCACTGTTGGCATTTCCTCCCATCTCCCCAAAATTCCCCCAAATTTTGAAATTAGGTATTTTATTTCTCTCTTCTTTTAATTTGGTCCGTTTGTGTAAGGTATCTTCTTTAATTCAGGTTAAATATGTTGTCACGTTCACTCACACATTCACTTGAATATGTGTTCTCTATTTTTATATGTACTTGTTTGAATATGTGTTTTGTTTGTGTTAGTTATGTGATTTGTTTCTATATTTTGTTTTGTGTAAAAATGATATATAGGTTTTCTAAGATTTTGTTGAATTCTCCATGAAACACATATTATTCAGCACACAAATTTTAAGTTTGCACTTCTTAACAAGAGTTCATCAAAATCTTACATACACTGATATATGCAGACTCTATTAGAATGCCAATTAAAAAAGGACTCTCAAAGTATTAGATGTAGACTGTATTTGGGCCTCCAACATATGGAATTGTAAGAATTGTTAATAGCAAGTCTGCAGCAGCACCAAAATTAAACTAGCAGGACCATATTACTAGTTAACATATTACTAGTACCAAATTGAGATGCAACTATTTTTAATGTGACAACAGATCAAAGGAACTTAGTTTCCAAATCAATATATCAGTGTATGTAAGATTTTGAAAAGGTATCATTTTACATAATTTTTATACATTCACTTGATTTGTCTCTATTTATTTGTCAGGTATTATTGATTATTTTCAACTATGGATAGATCATGGTTGAGGGCTGATAGGAGAGCACAAGAGTTTAGGATAGGTGTGAATGAATTTTGAAGTTTGCGGTAGAGAATGGGTGTAATACAAAGAAACTTAGTTGTCCATGTATAAAATGTGCACATAGTAAATCCTAGAAAGCTCAAATAGTGAAAGACCATCTTTTCCAAAATGGCATCGACGAGACCTACACGTGTTGGATTTGGCATGGCGAACATGAAACAGAACAAATTCCAATTGCCAGTGAACACATTGATAGTTCACAATCTGTGGAACAAATCCCCATGCAAACAGATGGAAACGATGATGTTTTCTTGGATTTCTCGGAAATGTTCAACCAGTTGAATTCTGAAAATGAACCGCTATACCCTGGATGTGAAGGGTTTACTAAAATGATGGCTTTAGTGAAGTTATATAACATCAAATCAAAATTTGAAATGTCCGATTCCTGTTTCTCTGAACTCCTACTTCTACTTGGGACAATGCTTCCGATAGGTAACTGTCTTCCTTCTTCTTTCGGTGAAGCTAAGAAAATATTGTGTTCTTTAGGAATGGAATATGAAAAAATACATGTTTGTCCGAATGACTGTCTTTTATATCGCGGTGAGATGGATGAAGATGAGACTAGCTGCCGCATTTGTCAGGCCTCGAGGTGGAAGAAGAACAAAAAGGGAGACGACATAGAAGGCATTCCAGCTAAGGTTCTTTGGTATTTTCCGCTATTACCTCGATTGAGAAATTTATGCAATTCGCCTCAAACGGCAAAATACCTGACCTGGCACAGCACAGAGAGAGTGAAGGATGATAAAATACGTCATCCTGCAGACTCAAAAACATGGAAGGAAGTCAACGAGAAGTGGCATGAATTTGCTTCTGAACACAGAAACCTACGGCTGGCTTTGTCATCTGATGGGTGTAATCCTTTCCACGGAAAAGGCACTGATCACTCTTGTTGGTCTGTTCTGCTATCAATTTATAATCTCCCACCATGGATTTGTATAAAAAGGAAGTATATAATGTTGTCTTTATTGATATACGGACCGACTCAGCCTGGAAATAACATTGATGTGTTTCTTCAACCACTGATAGAAGATCTGCAAAAATTATGGCATGGAAAGCAAGTGTATGATGCATATAAAAATGAGTCCTTCAACCTGAGGGGCATATTATTGTGGACAATCAGCGATTATCCCACCTTTGGTAGCTTGTCGGGCAATATTGTCAAAGGCTATAATGGTTGTGTGGTATGTGTTGATCAAATAAAAGATATTAGGTTTTCTAATTACCGAAAGACAGTGGTTATGCGGCATCGAAGCTGGCTACCACGTGACCACCCATATCGAAAATAGAAATCGGCTTTTGATAACACTATTGAGAAAGGTTCTGCACCTATTCCTTTAACAGGGGAGGAAGTGTTCGAAAGGGTACAACATTTGCAAGGTCATGTCTATGGTAAGACACAATGGAAACCTGGATGAAAGAAAATGATCCTCGACCAGTTTGGAAGAAGTTGTCCATATTTTTTCAACTCGAGTATTGGAAGTTCTTTCCGGTTAGGCATATTCTCGATTTCATGCACATTTAGAAAAATATATGTGAAGCTCTACTTGTTACATTGATAAATATAACAAAGAAGATAAAAGACAAGGAAACTGTTCTCCTTGACATGGCTGCAATGGGAATAAGATTGAATCTAAGACCGAAAATTGTCGGGAAGAAGGAGAAATTACCGTTGGCATCTTGGAATTTGACCCATTCTGAAAAAAAACTGTGTGCACATCGTTTCTGGGAATGAAATTGCCTGATGGATTTTGTTCTAATATTAGGAGTCTAGTATCAATGGAAAATCTCTGACTCAGTAGGATGAAATCTCATGGCTGCCATATGATTTTACATCACTTACTCCCAATTGCAATTCGATCATCACTACATAAAATGGTCAGGAACACTGTCATTAGGTTTTGTCTCTTTTTTAAGGCTATTTGTAGTAAAGTCATTGAAGTCGATAAATTGGAGAAAATGTAGTCTCAATTGGTTGTAACTTTATGCCAACTTGAAAAGTTTTTCCCCGCTTCCTTGTTTGACATAATGATTCACCTTTCAATTTATCTTGTGCGAGAGGTTGAGCTATGCGGGCCAATTTTCCTTAGGTGGATGTATCCGTTCGAAAGATACATGAAAACATTTAAAGGATATGTAAGGAACAGGGCTCGCGCAGAGGGTTGTATTGCTTAGGCATATATTGCGGAGGAGGAAGTTGAGTGTTTGGTTAACTTTGAGGAAGCTACTATCGGAGTTCCATAAAATGGCAGGGGTATAAAGAATGCAATATGTAGACCACTATCTGGTGCAACAATGATCACCCCGAGCACAAAAGATTTGCACCTTGCGCATTTGTGTGTCCTACAAAATAGCACAGATGTTGTGCCATATTTTGAGTAAGTTATTTTTAATAAACATTGTACGAAGTTAAATTTTAACCACACATACATCCTAATTCTTTGTCATTGTTTTAATTATAGCGAACACATGTCATTTTTGATGGACCACTTTCCAGATCATGGAAATGATGAAATGTGGCTAAAGAACAAGCAAAATGAAACTTTCACAAAATGGTTTAAAGAAAAGGTTTTATATTTGCTTACTATTTGGTTTATATTCACCCATTTACCTTTTTCAGTTACACAATTCCATCCTTAGTAAGGCTGCTATTTTACAAGATGCTAATGCATTAAGATCCATGACTGATGTTTTTTTTCACAGATTGCGTTAGATTTACTAGAAGGAAAGAAGGTACCGTAGGAGATATGATGGATCGCTGACGGACCTAATAGCGATGTGCCTACGTTCAGTGGCTACAAGGTACATGGGGTTACATTTAGTACCAAGTCTCGTGATGATTCAGGTCAAGTTCAGTGTAGTGAAGTGTTTGTTGAGGCTGATACCATGGTTGTGAAGAGTACTGACAAAAATGTTGAGCATACATTACATACATACTACGGAGTTATAAATACTATATGGGAGTTGGACTATAACACCTTTAGGCTCCCTCTTTTTCTTTGCAAGTGGGTAGATATGAACAGAGGGATAAAGGTCGATGAATTAGGATATACATTAGTTAATTTAAACATGCCTGGTTTTCAGAATGATCCATTTGTGTTAGCAACATATGTTAAGAAGGTTTGTTATGTCAATGATCCACTTGAAAAACACTGCTCCGTGGTATTGAAATTTCCCGAGAGAAAACACCACGATGATAGCGAAGATGAAGATGAGGGATCCGTGGAAGTAGAGCTTGAGTCTGAGTTTTTTATGCCAACCTTACCAGATGATGATTTTGAGGATGATATTAGTTACATCCGGGATGTAGATGAACGAATTCAACTAGATTGATGTGATTTTTTATATGTTTGACATTTTCATATATAATTTAAAGATTTTGGGTTTGGTGATGTTTGCTTTTAGTGAATTGTTGTGATGTGCGCTGTCATTGATGATTGGGAAGTTTATTTTATAGTACATGAGTACTTTGGTGATGCAGGTGTAACGACCGAGAAATTACGCTTGTATTATATTATAATAAAGATAAATTATGTGTATTATTATGTGATTAAATGTGTTGAGTCGTTAAACCCAAATTGCTATGTGCTACGTGTTGGTTGTTTTGATCCAAACATGTTTGGATATTTATTGAATATTTTTATCGTAAGTTATATATTTTATATCAAAACCTGTACAGCTCAAATAGTGTTTTAAAAGCCCGTATTTCAAACAAAATCATTGGCCCTATTTTACCAAAAACAATCTATATCATATCGCTATTCTGAACCCCTAGACGTTTTACAAATTTACCTTTTTCGCGAAAAATGACTTTTCCGGACCCCTTCGGGTACTAAAAACCACACAAAAATCACATTTTTATTTTTATATGATCATGAAATTATCATACATCATTTTTCTTTGCATTTTTGTAATATTCATAATTTTTGGGAATTTTTGACATTTATTTTGTATTTGTTGAATATTTAAAAATTCATAATTAATACCCAAAAATATTAAAAATTGGGGCCAAATATTTTTATTATGAGTGTAATTATCCCCTAAATTTTATTTAGGGGTATTATTTTTCCTAATATAAATAGCCTAGTTTTTATTAATTAATTAGTTAATTAATCATAAAAATTCAGAAAATTAGGAATTAGGCTTAGTGGGTGAAGAACAGGGTAGAGAATCAAGCACAGATTTAAAGGTGATTCCGGCATCCAAATCGATCATGTGAGTAACCATTTTGAAGCTTGTGATTTGTAGTTTCTATTTTTGTAATTATTTTTGTTGATTGTTGAGTTGATTTTTATTGTGTATTTTCGGTTTTAAACTTTGAATTCGGGTTTCACTATTGAGTGATTGTTTGATGAAATTGTTGAGGGGGAAGTGTAGATCGTCGATTTTGCAATCGAACGACTCCGGTTTTGTCGAGTTTGGTTTCGTTTTGAGGGTGGCCGGAAAATCGGCGATGCCGCCGCTGTGGTTGACCATTCAGGCGATGGGGACGATGGAGGAAGGAGGAGATAGGCTGGGCTTTGGTCTCGAAGCTTTGGCGAGGAGAAAACGCAGCAGAACGAGCCTGGAATCGTATTGGTTACTCTCCGGATTGTTCGCAGGAAGTTTCCCCGCCGGCGTCAGAGCTTGGCCAGGCGGCCGTGTTCTTGATGACCCGGGTTCGACCCGGTTTCGACCCGGGGTTTGATCCAAAAACCCTAAACATGAATTCTACTTTTTGTTTCTGGATTAATAATTATTTATTTATATTTTGTAAAATCAAAATTAGTTTTCATAAATTCTAAAAAAATCAATTAAAAATTAGATTTAAATTCTGAAAAATATTATTATTAATTTCTAAATTAATTGATTAATTTAGAAATTTGAATTTAATTATTTATTTAATTATTTAATTATTTATCTAATTATTTATTAGTTATTTAATTAATTAAAAATTAGGTAATTAATTAATAATTAGGTAATTAATTAATAAATAGGGATTAAAAATAATCGAATAATATGAATAATACTTCGTTAATTAGTTGAATATCACGAGTAACTCGTATTTATATGAGTAATGATTCGATAAGTTAGAATTAGTAATCGAGCGATATTTATTCAATGAGTGTTGTAATAACTATTCGTATCGAATAATTAAATACAGATAATTAATTAATTAATCGTATAAGATATAACAATAATAATAACAATAGTTCGATAGTTATTCGAGGAATGCGAGTAGCTCGTATTTATATGAGTAGTTAATCGATGAATTAGGTTATGATTCGAGTAATAATTATTTATTCGATAAATAGCGTATCAGTTAATTTTATTGATTGATTATTTGTAAATAATCGATCTAATCGAGTAAGTGATGATAATTTGTAAATAATTGGAATAAATTGTAATTAATCCTAATAATTAGGGATTAATTATTTAAAAATACAATAATTGTTAATTAATTATTTAAAAATATAATTAAGGATTATTTAATTATAATTAATTATTTATAATTAATTATTAATTAATTAAATTTTGTTTAATTCATAATAATTAAACCGTTAGTCCGAATTGAGTGAAACGAAGACCCCTGGACTCAGAAAAATGAAACGAATCCAATAAAAATAATTGTAAATTATAATTTCCTCCGAAAGAGAGTGGTCTTGTGATAGTTAATGGTTTATAGGCCTTAAGATGGGTAGAATCGAGTCAAATAAATCTCGAAAAATTATAATAAAATCAAATAGGGTTAGTTAATACAGGTATGAGTCTAGTATCGATTCTAAAAATATTTATAAGTCCAAAAATCAATTATGTGCTTTATGTGCTATGTGCTTTATGTGGTTATGTGAACCTTATGTGCTATATAATTATATGTGTATATATGCGAGTCAGATAGCCACGCATGGGTAGATTGATAGGGTTACGTAGTATCAATTCGAGATACGCGTATGTAGTAAGTTATCTAAACGACTATCTTTCTATGATTGATTCAGTATCAGCAAGGCCGATCAAGCAGGAATCCGAAGGTGGTGAGTTGAACCAGGTTAAGTACGCGCAATGCAAGTTTTTCCCCTATTCTAAATTCAGAATAGTGAATTATACCCCATTTTCCATATCAGTTACACTTTAATAATTCTTGTTCATATACACTGTTACCCAATTATTGATTCTTATTTCTATTTCATTTTGATTCTTGATTTCTCTCAATTTATTGAATCCCTATTCATATTCCAATACTTTTACCCTTGTTACATATACTCTGATATATCCTGGTGTTGGGATACATCAAAAGCATTCCGATTGTTCCGGATGCTACACTTTGAACTGGATGGTTACTATACGGGCTGGGTTTTACCTAGACCATTAATTAATAGGCCGTGGTTGCCTGAGTACTCCTTATGTTGGTCGGGTCTATGTAGTTGGGTATAGATCCGCACTGTATCCTGACTGATCAGCAGGTTATAGTGCATAGTTAGTTCTTGGTTCCAGTCTTGTTCATTTGGCACTCGCCAGCAATGGCAAAATTATTATTCTACACAGAATCGGATGGTTGTTCAAACCACCAGATTATCGGTTCATTTATTCTTCTCTCTTTATACTATATAGATTGTTGCAAGCTTGTTGAGCAATTTTGGCTCATCCCCTTTTATTGTTATTCCTATTGTTTTACAGTTAAGGTAGATAATGAAACCCATAAGGACCCGCGTAGTCAAGAAGCGAGTCATGCAGCGGGAACCTCTTATACCAAAAGTGTTCCTCCCTATTCCAGAAGAGAGCTTTGAGTTACCTGATCAGGTGTACCAGGATAAGTAGTAATGTTGGTTTGAATAAAAGTTTTGTGTGATTTGAATAAAAGTTGTGTGGTGAGAATATAGAGAGAATAAAGTTTTGTAACAAAGAGAGCTCTTGAGACAGATTATTTTTATTTGTGTTTGTAATAAAGTTAGTGTGTCATTCTTGTTTTCAACTCTTAACCTTAAAAGATCTTGAGTAGCAGTAGTTCGGGTTAATTATCATATTTATATTCCGCTTGTGCAGGTTTAGTGTGTTGTTAATGTTAATAATGCCCCAAATCTATACCCCGGATTTGGAGGGTGTTATAGCAGGGGCATCAATATTTCTGGTAATTTTTTTTCAAAATTTACATTGATATAGACAACCGTTTTAAGTCTAAAACAGTTGTCTGAAAAACATCGAGACATAACCTAGAGACATTTGTATAAACCGTTGTTTGAAGTAATATATAACAATGGAACATGAAAACTGTTGTGCAGTCATAAACAACAGTGATAAATGACTATTATGTGAAATCTATATCCACAACATTTTTTAAAACCGTTGTGTACATTTGAACAACGGTTATTCTGTATGTTGTATGATATACAGAAAGACAATAGATTTCAAAAATAGTTGTATGATATTTAACAACGGTTTTTTTTCCGTTGTATGAATCTGACAGAGACAATGCTTATTAGAAACTGTTGTCTGAAATCCAATATTTTTTACTTTTCATACAACGGTTCTAAAAACCTTTGTACGATTCCTGGATGAGACAATGGTTATTCGAGGACAGAAAAAAGTATTGTCTGTTTCTTTTTTGCAACGGTTTTTTTACGAAGTGTTGTCTGAGAGGTGTTGTCTGACACTGTTTTTCTTGTAGTGTATTTTCAGCAGTTCTAAACATGCCTAACAACTCAGTGAGTGTTCTGTCTATCTCATTCCTTTTGTTCTTAACAAACCGAGAATAAAAGTTGTTCAAAGATTGTTTGATCAAATCAAGCTGAGCCTCTAGACCATTCTTGAAACCTAAAAATATCAAGATACATATACCTATCATCTTTAGAACATATGGTCCAACCGGATATCATTCTCCCATTAATGTAAAAGTATGGTGCCTTATTATTGTCAACTCTTTTTGACGAGTCTATCCTTTAAAGATTCTTTGAAGATGCTCAATCATATCATAAGCATCTTTATACTCATAATTACAAGCATGAGACATGAAACATCAGTTGCATAATCAATTTGCTTCTGGTAAGCATTTTGTTCAGCACATGTTTCATTCTCAGCTAGAAGAAATAAAGGAGAGGTTTGAGTGACATCCTTGAACCTGAGGACAATCCTCAAGTTCCCATGTCAATTGAGGAAATTATTTCATGTCAGCTTGTCCTTCTCAAGGACTATTACATAGAGAAGTTATTTATGTTATTTGTCATTTAATATCTACAATATTAAAGTGCATAAAAATGACTTAGTCTATAGATGATCATTAAATTATGTTTAAGTGATTATTCATATATATATATATGTTCAGAATATACATCTCCCATTATTTTTATCAAATCAATAGCCCTAACTATTAATTCGGAAAGAATATCTTCAATATCCTTTCTAGCGAGCCAAGATCCATATTTCACCATGCGTTAGGTCAGCTTTGGCTTTTCTTCTAAAACAAGATTATTTAGGTAGACAACATTTGTCAATTATATCAACTATATAACTGTTGGATAGTTTGGTGTTTTAACATTTGTTCATATTTATCTAATAAATCTCGCCAAACTCTATGCCTCTAAGTTCACAATCCTATTGTGGTAACTTAGTTAAGTCAAACCCAATAGTCAAAAGTATCAATATACTTCAACACATCTCCCACGATAGATGGGAGTACTTCACTTTGGCGAACCTACTCCTTATCGATATAGGGTTAACGCATTAGACTTATTGGAAGGCATCCGACCAACTTAATATTAACTTTAGGGTTTTGTTAATTTTAAAACGATCATGATCCCATCATAAAGAGATTCCCAATTTTTCCTTTAATAAAATACTTCAAATCAATATCCATCAATGGTTTGATTTCCAAGTAGTGAGGGAGTCACAACTGTCTCGCTAAAAACCCACAACCTTACAAGTTCAAAAAAACTCGCTTTTAACAAAATTGCCCCATGTCAGAAATTAAAAAAAAATTGTATTTTATTCCATGTTTCATAAATACGAGAATCTCATAATCGTTTGTTCATTTTAAAATCTTGAGTCGTTACATATTTTATCTTGTTTAGCAAGCATGGCATGAGTGTTGTATCTAATATATACATCCTTAATCTAATTAAGCATGCATCTTTATAAACTACTCTACACATACATTCATCATATGCACATATATATGTAAAGTGCAATAAAAAAACGTAGTTGGTTATGGCTTTATCCTATATGATCTTTATCAACCTAATGACAAAGATCTAGGTCAATCTAATGTGAAAAATAAATACAAGCTAACTATGACATGTCTTCTTTCTTGTATTGCTTCTTTGGATGGCCTCCATGTGGGATTACCCTTGATCTTCAAATCTTCATGTCTTCATGTATATTACAAGAATGAAATACAAAAACTAATCTAATGAACTTACAAGAATAACTCGAGTTACATTCGAGATTTAAAAATTACAAGATTAAATGACATGCAAGCCTTATGTAAAACAAAACCATTAACCTAAAGTCATAAGCCATAACCATCCACCATGTTAAATTAACACAAAAGAGCAGGTTAAAACACATAATCTGATCTTAACATATCATACCCATCATGATCTAATCATAAAAACCAAATATTGAAAAAATCAAAAAATTCGAAATAAAATCTGATAATATTAAATCACAGATTACAGGGTTTAAGCGATGTCAAACGCCTTACATATCAGTCGATGATAGCTTTAGCTATCTGTTACGTTCAGACGCTCGATTCCCTATGAAATATCGTATTCGTTTTCCAAAATAACACCAAACACAGATTTCAGTAAATCTGCTGCATCCGATTCAGAATCGTATCAAATATTATTCTTATAATAAGAACAAACAAAAATCATGTATATATCAGTATATATACAGATTATATAATCATCATATGATTATACAACTCGCATGAATATCATATATTCAAAACATATATATATGTATATATAAACATAACAACATGTAAAACATACAAAATCACATACATAACAGTCACGGAATATTGTATACATGTTATCATCATTAAACCAGTAAACACATAAACAAATTAAACACTTTTCGCAAGTATCTCTGATTCCATTATTGGGTTTCGAGCACATAAACGCAACAGAAACAGTAATTAAAAATGTGAAAAATCAGAATTTTCGAAACCCACCGCAGGATCCATTCAAAAAATAGATATTTAATTCGTAGATCAGATTGTTTACCTTAAGAAGCTTTTCTAATTGGTTGACTAATGGAGATCCAAAGCTTGTTCAATCACCACACATCTCGCTCTCGTGATCTACGCTCTATTGGGATCCACACGAATGCTTGAACGCAATGATTGAATGTGTACTAGCACAAACTCATTTCTTCTTGATCTCTCCATCTTCTCTCTTGCTGGCTAGGGTTTTAGTAAAAGTCTTGCTTCCAAAATCAGCCACACAGGGGATATAATATAGAGAGTAGAAAAGGAATTATAACTCTTAACTAATTAGGAGTTATTATTAATTCAAAATTCCTATTTGTATAGTAATTAAATCACACTTAATTATTTAACAAATGAATTTCATAATTAATATTAGTAAATTCGAATATCAATATTTATCTAATTAATTAGGTCATACTTAATTAATATTATAAATAATTTGAATTACTTTAATATAATATAAATCCAATTTAAATTAAATCCTTCAAGCATTCTTTATGTGTGACCCTCTAGGTTATTATTACGTAGGCAACGAATTTTATATCTAATTTAAAATCATAAACAATGAGTGGCATCTAGTAATACATCATTGCTACCCAAGTAATAATAATTGATTCGGTGATCGATTAAACCTTTCGTGAATAATGTACAACATAATATAATCCCTTTAACTAAATATTATAGATTAAACTAGAGGCATGTAATGTGTCATCCTCATCCATGTTTAATCCAGGTTTCCTTGATCAATGAGTAGATTATCATATCAAATCAATATTTGAGTGTGGCCATGCATTTCATAGTCTAGCTCACACAGGAGGCCAATAATATCACTCATAAAATTGGAGGGTTAAATCCCATCTAGATCATTCACAATTCTCATACGATTCATAATATACCTAATGTCCACTTTTATCATTACCCGATCAAGGATAATTTTAATGAAATCATTGTATATTAATTCTCGTATAGAAATATAATGACTTCAGGTCTAAGGACTATTACATCATTATCCCTGTGAGAATTACTTATGACACCGCAGACATGTAGAATCTCACATTGAGTCTGTCCAGCACCATGTACATATACATTTGCCTGTGTTTTTGACTTTAGTATCACTATACCTATGATAAATGAGATGTGATTATTAGTCAATAAACACACCAGTCTTAAAGCACTATTATTGTCCCTTAATAATACTACTCGACTAGGGACCTTTATGAATATTGATAATATTCTCATAATCTCATTTCTAAGTCACGTACTTAGCGATATAGAATTGTATATCATATTCCAAGGATATTTATTAATCTAATATTTATATCGCAGTAAATTAAGAATTAATAAATTATAAAGGGAATAATCGATAGAACATAAACATTAATAATCCTAATGTCTTAAACTAAAACATCATAGTGTCTCTAGGGCACAAACACTAATAACTTGGTCGTCATTATCTAATTTTATACTTAACGTCTCGCCCAACCATTGCATTTCATGATATATCTTATCAATAAATTCTTCGGAAATAAAAGATCTTGTGGCTCCAGAATCAATCAATACTTTTGCACCAACAGAATTCACAGAAAGCATACCTGCAATCACACTCGGATTCTGCACAGCTTTCTTCATAGTCATATTAAAACTTCTCGCTTTAGGTTGGTTCTACTGTGGTAGTGGAGGGAGTGTCAATACTCTCAGAACACTAGATGCCATCGTTGGCCCTCTACAATCCCTAACAATATATCCTTTCTTCCCGTATTAAAAACATGTAATATCTTCCCTGCTGAGCATTCATTGGAGTAGTGCCCTTTCTATTTGCACCTGAAGCATGTCACATTTTCCTTGTTGCAGATGCCCGTTTGTTTCTGACCATATGTTTTGCAATATGGCAATGATGGTTTGACAATTTTCTGCTGGTTTGGGGCTTGGAAACGATTACCTGCCATTTGATTGCCCTGTTCTATCCTTTTAAAATTCATATTTGTCCAAGCTTGAAATCCCGGCTTTCGGTTGGAATGCTTCTAAAAATTTTCTTTTCCCTTTTCCTTTTGGAACAATTCACTTTCCCCTTCGATAATCATGGCTTTCTGAACCACGGCCGTATATGTCGTCAGTTCAAATACTACCACTCTGCCACAAATCCGTGGCTGCAATCCCTACTGGAATCTCTTAGCCCATTTCTCATTAGTATCCACCTGCTCCGGAATAAACCTAGCCAATTTTGTAAACTTGGCTTCATATTCAGTCACTGACATGTTCCCTCGCTTCAATTCCAAGAACTTGATTTCCATCTGGTTATTCATATAACGAGGAAAATATTTATCCAGGAAACAATTCAGTAAACCTATCCCGAGTCACGATGCCTTCACCTTCTAAAGCTTTCTTAGACTCCCACCAATAATTAGCTTCTCCCTTCAGGAAATAGCTAGCAAAATCAGTCTTCTAATCCTCTTCAACTTTCAATAACGCGAATGCTTTTTCTATCTCTTTTAGCCAGACCCTAGCCTTAGTAGGATCCATTGTGCCCTCAAATTATGGAGGCTTGACTGATTGAAACTGCTTAAAAGTAACAACAGGTACAACTGGTGGTATTTGTGGTTCAGGACGGGGTGGCTGTTGTAACATTTGTTGCTGAAACTGTTGTTGTTGCTGTTGTATCTGTTGTTGCATCATTACCATCTGTTGTTGCATCAGATAGAACATTTGGTTTATGGTATTATTATTATGTTCCTTAGAATTTTTGTTTGATGTCTTAGTTCTAGTCTTTCTTTTTGGTGCCATTTTTCTGATAATAAAACAAGCAGTATTTTTAATAATTTTATTAAACAGTTGATAGTGAATGAAGAAACAGTTTGACTGATATTAAAACATAAATTTTAAAAAATTTAGGATTTTAAACAAATCATTTCAAATAATATAAAATATTAAATAAATAGACTAAACAACATCATTGTAAACATTTCATTTATCTTTTTTTTAAAAATTAAACAGTAAAGTAAATGTAAATGTTGTAAAGACTGAAAATTTAAGTAAGGAAAGAAAAGGGTTAAAAAAGGTTTATTCTATATAACAGACACCAGCATCAGGTGTTAGTTCTTGATACAAAAGTCCATCATAACCGTTGCCGATCAAAACTGAGTACTACATATATATCTAGTCTCACTATAACTATAGCTACCTCTATCTACATATATCAAATATACTACACAATCCCGGTCTAACTGTCGTACATCAGAGTCCTAGTGGAATACGGTCTAACTCCCGTCGAAGGGTCTCAAGAACAGACTGAGCAAGATGAGTGGCTCTATGAAACTTTGCATATGTATGAGTCTCATCATAAATTAATGCATCTTACTCAAGAGAAGCGTTGTAGACGGTCTGCTGAAGTCTCTGCCTCAATAAGTAATCTAGCTGAAGTGCTGATAAAGGGCTTCTATCCATCTGATCAAATAGTCCCATAATCTCCATGTACTGGGATCTCCAATAATGCATGTCCTCTCTCATGCTACTATACTCATGATAAGGTACAGTGTATGGCTCTCTAACCTGACCAGCTGACTCTTGAGATGGAACTCTGTGTATCCCGACAATATCCTGCTATGGCCATCCCAACTGTAAACCTATATCGTGCTCTATCATCCCCTCAACAGGGGCCATCTAAAATATATCCGGAGCTGGAGCATATACAAATAAAGGAAGTGAAGCTGTGACTGGTGGAAGCTTTAGCTCTATCTCAGGTAAAACTGATACTCCAGAGGTAATTGGGGTGGTAGCAATGGCTCAAAGAACTCTAGGGGATCAAACGTCTCTACAGGATCCGGTAACTGCTCTGGTGCTGGTACTGGATCCTGGGGTATCTGTGCTTGAGGTATCTGCACTGGGGCCTCTGCTGACACAGGTGGGACTACCAGAGCTACTGGTCCTGTGACTGTCCTCTCGGATGCTGATGACTCCATTTGATAATATAACCAAAACACAAGACAAGAAAGGGTCACTTAGCATTCCTAGAACTTATAAATTCCTAATCTTAAAATCTATCTAACCCTAACAATCCTATCGCTATCTTATGTGATCTTCCTATCTTATCTTAATCCTAATGTTCTTGTTTCAGGGACTAAAACCTACAGCTCTGATACCAACTATAACACCCACCAAATCCGGGGTCTAGATCTGGGGGTTACTTTCTAATCTCCAATATAATACAAACATGTATAACCATTATGTTAACATATATCTAACACCTTTACATCTATCCAGGATCTTTTAAGATTGAGGTATGAAAACAAGAACAACACACTATCTTTATTACAATCCAAATTTAAAATTTCACAGAACTCTCTTTATTACAAACCATTATCTAACAAGTTTTTAAACTAAATTCATTTTATTCAAAAACACACCACATTTATCTATACAACACCTGCTTAAGTGGCTCAAAGCTTTCTTCTTTTATCGGTATCAACACCTTGGTGCTAGTGGGTCCCGCTGTTTGACACGCTTCTTTACCACGCGAGTCCGAATAGGTTTCATTCTCTTTCTTGACTGAAAAATACAAAGTGAGTAACAACAAAAATGGGTGAGCCATAATTTGCTCAACAAGTCCATAATATTTAAACAGTATTATTAGAAAGCTAAATAAAATGGTAATCTGATTGTATCTGTAACTATGTATTTTTGTAAAGGAAAATGAAGGCCACTACCGGCGATTATCAATAAACTAGACTGGACACAAGTTCACACTCATATCCTGCTGATCAGTCAGGATACACTACATATCTATACCTCTATGTATAGATCCATTCGGGTACCCAGGCTCTACAGCCCAAAACATGGTTCTGGTTAATTCCCGGTCCATAGGATCAAGTGTATACCTGATCCTCATTATCACCATCCAGTCCACAGATGAGAAACCGGAACAATCGGGATATATCAGGATATATATATATATATGTGTGTGTAATCTATTGGAATATGAATAGAGTATTCAGTGTATCAGGAGAAATAAGGAATCAAAATGAAATACAAACAAAAGAACAATAATTATGTATCAGTGTAAGTGAACGTGAATTATCAGTGTTTGATGAGTTGAGAATTGAAGTAGAAGAGAGCAATTCACTATTTTAAATTTAGAATAAGGGAAAAACTTGCATGTTACGCGCTTTACCGTAAATATATCACAGTTATCTAACACTGGATGGATACGCCTTGCTGGCTTCATCTCTATCAAATAAAGATGTTCATTTAATCGACAGGTATCTTAATCGCGTCTCAAACCGACTTCACGTAGCCCTTATCGTCTACCCGTACAATTAAAACTGACTTGTATAATAATTACTAGCAATTAGGACTCGATTAACCACATAATTCATATAGCACATAAGTCACATAGTCCTTTTAGGTTTAAAAATATTTTTAGAATCAAAATCAGATCAATATTCGCAATATCGTACAAGATCTGGCTCGTTTCGTAATTTTTCAGAATTTATTGGACTCGTCTCTATAAGTAATAGGGTCTATAAGCAAATAAATATCGAAAGCCGACTCGATTCCGGAAGAAATTAAGTTTTAAACTATTTTTATTGAGAAAAAAATCATTTTTCCGAGTCGAAGGGCTTTCGTTTCGTTTAAATCGGATAAACGGTTCAATTAATAATTAATATATAAGAATAAATCAATTTATTATTCAAAATAATCAATTATTTAAAATAATTGAACCTTAAATGTATTTTTAATTAATTATTTGGGAAAAATCAGAATTAAAAATGATGTTTCCATAATTTTTGGAGTTAAAATGAATTTATTATGAATTATTGAAAATAAATTGATTAATTATCAAAATAATTAATCATTTTTAAATAATTAATAAATAATAATATAATAAATAATTAAATAAATAGTTAATTTTGATTTTTAGAAAATATTTCAGGTTTATTTATAAAATAAATTAATTAATTATTAAATTTATTAAACAAATAAAACTGATTTTTATAATTTATAAAAATAAAAATAAAATAAAAACCCGAAAACAAGTTTCAAAAATTGAATTTGGGTTTTTTCTGAATCAAAACCGGGTTTCAAATGGGTTGGGACCGGGTCGTAAAGAACAACCCGGGTCGTAAAGAACAACCCGGGTCGCCAAGAACCCAGAAACCGGTGACAATCCGGCCACCGGAAAACTTTTCGGCCAGTCTAATTCAGGCTAAAATTGAGTTGATTTTGATCGATTCTTGGTTCATTTTCCATCATCAAGATCACAGCGACACAACCATACACTTAAGAACTATTGACGATTGTTGTATCATCTTCTCCGGTCACAAACCCTATCTATGCTGGCGAACTTTTGCAGATTCCGACGAACTCAATTTCCAGCCATCACGTGAATCGTTTGTCCTCATTTCTACAAAGAATCGATTCTAAACTTTGTTCTAAACATTAATCAATTATCAACATCACCTTATAACCCTCAGAATGATTTCTCCGATCAAATCAAAGTAAAATCCACCCAAACTCCGATTTCACTTAATCGTACATCCAAAATCATGTTCTATAGCTTAAAATAAAGCTTGCAACATATACAATCAAACCCCTACACTCAATCATACATAAAATATTTCAAAAATAAAAAATGATTAAACAAAAATCACATAAACCCTAGAATTCGAATTACACTAATTAGCTATCGTTTGATGATATAAATTACATGAATCGATTGTAAACCACTATATGAAGCTATTCAAACCATCAATTTCATCATATAACCCAAGAATCAAAAGACCCAAAATCATACATGATCCCTAATTTTACGAATTAAAAATCCGTGAATCAAAATATTGAAATTGATCACAAAATAAGATAGAACAACTCAATCCTTCAATTTGAGTACTTAAATGATATTATTTGGCTTCCAGAAACGTTCAAAATCAAGCTTTGATTCTCGACCCGATTCCACGAACCCTAACCCAAATTTTCAGTGAATTTGGAGATTTGTTTTCAGAATTTTTATGATTTATTTATAATTAATTAATAAAAATTAAGTTATTTATAGTAATAAAAATAATACTCCTAATAAAAATTACGGCCCTAATTTTACATCTAATAATTTAATTGGCCCTTAATTAATAAATTTTTTAGTATTAATTTTTGAATTTTTAATATTAAATATATACAATATATATGCCAAAATTTCCCAAAAATTGTGAATAATTCAAAAACACAAAGAAATGGAATAATTGAAAGTCCCATAATTTTACAAAAATAAAAATTTGATTTTTGTGGGGTTTTTGACACCCGGGGGCCTAGAAAAGTCATTTTTCACGAAACGAGAAAATTCCTAAAATATCTGGATGTTCAGAATAACGATATAGTACAATCCATACTAGGAAAAATAAATCCAAATATTTTATTTGAAATATCATCTATTAAAACAAAGTTCGGGTCATATAACTTTTGAAATGAAAACTTTTAACACAAAATAAAATACCCGAAAAGTACCCAGAAAATATCCTGACAACACAGAACACATATATCACATAACAACTAGGGTTTTTATGACTAAATACACTTAATGACATAATAAAAGACATAATTTTACCTTTATTATGATATAATACAATCGTAATTTCCCAGTCGTTACAGCCGAACCCTCCCAAACACACATATACACCTTCAATTTTCATCCTTTTCTTCAAGAACCTAGTGTAAATAACCATCTCATATCATGTTCATGCATTACTTTGAGGTTTCATGCTAGGAGGTTTACAAAAACGTGTTGCATGTAAGGGTTTAGCACAAAATATCAAGTGAAGGTCCTTGGTTCTTATGGACTTAAGGCCTAAACAAGAGTTATAGTATCAATGGGGTGTGAATGATTATAGTTGAGTGTTTTCACTCATGAAACATGATCATTTCACTCCATTCCATTCGGCCATTGCTTGAAATGAGCGTAATGGATGAGTTCATGTTGCATGGATCATTTTTTTAGTGTTAAGCTTGATTTTTGATAAGAAACTTGCATAAATCCCTTGCATGTCAAAGAATCATCCTTGATCAGCCCTTGCATGCCTTGCATATTAGTGTCATCATGATAATTGATAGAGATTAGTGATCCTCATGCTATTATAGTCGATTTCATGATCATTTCATACAAACCTATAACAGTGTCCTTGTTTTGGTCATGCATGTTAAGATATATATATGTTATTTGGCTAGGATAAGATAGGTTAAGTACTAGGGTTGATTATTTGGCATTACCATTATGTGCAAACTGAGTGTTTTATGAGATAATCTATTTGTAAATTCGAAAGTATGATGCTTGAGTGTTGTGGTGATCATATATTAAAACCTAGGGGGATTTAGGCTATAATTCGAATTGCATGTGCTAAATAAGTCATGATTAGCTAGAATAAACTATGATGCCTTACTAAGTGAGTTTATTCAGTTGATATCAAGCGATATTTTTAAGAATTAAGATCAATATAATGCTTATTATTTCGAAAATGGTAAATAGATGCAATGTGTGCTATATGTTCATGTATGGTTCGACTTTGGGTATTTTGGAGTAAAAATGATCTGGAATAATAAGTTGATAAGGATTATAATCTTGTTAGGATAAGAACTCTAGATAATCTTTGTTTTTGGTATTGGTTTTATGGATGGGAGTTAAGGTGAAAGGAGTTGTAATGCAGAAATAGGAATTTGAGTCGTAGTTGAATGGTCAAAAGGTTTTGAGTGTGTCATTGGTGAGGCCTTGCAAGGCCTGAGCTTTGTTAGGATGGAAATTGGTTTTAGCTCGAGTCCAGAAGTCAAAGATTAG
Source organism: Apium graveolens (assembly GCF_009905375.1). Taxonomy (NCBI): domain Eukaryota; kingdom Viridiplantae; phylum Streptophyta; class Magnoliopsida; order Apiales; family Apiaceae; genus Apium; species Apium graveolens. The sequence goes on from NC_133651.1 coordinate 175,708,182, forward strand.
GAAATTGCATGAGTTTTTGTAAGTGCACAAGTAACCCGAAAGTAACTCAACAGGGGGACAGCTTTGGTCAAGTGACTTGTCTTGAGTATAAATTGATGTCATGGACTAGGCCTTGGGGAAACTTGAGGCTAAACAGTGTCCTTATCAGATGTATTATAGTTCAAAGGTCAAAAATCAAAGGAGCGATCATTTTAGGTAGGTGCATTGAGTGTAGAAGTCGAGGGTGTCAAATAGGGGACTATTTTGATAACAAGGGAAGTTTGAGTTAGATTGAGTTTGTCATTGAGTAGGCCTTGGTGTGCCTTGGCCATTATAGACTCAAGGGAGTCTTGTGAGAGTGTTCTAAGTAATTTCAAGTGGTTTAAATTCGAATTATGGTCTGTTAGATTGGGTAGAAGTAGAGTAGTTTCTGCTCTGCAATCCAAGTGGAAAAGGCAAATGTATTAGTCTGCCCTGTGAGGCCTGAGTAAGGCCTTGGTGTAAAACCAAGTATGAGAGTTGTCATTAGGTGTATAAATTCTAAGAAAGTCAGTTTTTCTTGAAGGGCCTAAGTGTTTAGATATAAATCAGTTGAGGCACTACAAAGGTGCCAAGGGAATGTCATTATATACTAAGTGCAAGTTTTATAGAGTCATGTGTGAGGCCTAGGTAAGTCTTTGATACAAGGTCAAGTCCAGGAGGTAGATATAGATTTTTAGTGTTGGGAAAGTCAATAAGAAGTGAAGGCCTAAAAGATGAATGAATATAATAGTTGAATCTTTGTGTTTTGTGTAGAATGGTTGTAATTCTAGACTAAGTAAGTTATCAAAAAGAATCTAGTGTGTCATAGGTTAGGCCTAAGCATTATTTAGCCTAATTTAAGTTAAAAGAGGTATAAGAAGGATAATTTAGCAGTAAGGAAAGAGGAATTGTGATATAACTTGTAGTATTATTATAATCATGTTGTTTAAAGGAGGATGAACACAGGATGAAATACTTATGTGATTATTTGCATTAAAAAGGTATATTTCTATAAGAATAACTATGATGAGATATTTCAGAAGTATATAAGTAATATATGTTAATCATTATGCATTATTATAAAATACTCAAGTGTAAAGGTCGCATATATGTTGCATTTGAGTCGAATAGGTGCATAAGTAAGGCTAGAAAGTCATTCAAGAGTTTGAGTAAATTATCCTTAGTAATGAGGTTATAATATATGTGTAGGTTCAAGTGGAGAAGGAGGAAAGACTCTTGCCATCAAAGTTGAGTAAGGAAGCTCCAAGTCACTTTTGTTGTTAGGATCTTGTGAAAGGCAAGTTTACTTGTTTTTAACTTATTTCAACGTTTTGCCTTCGCATTGAATATGCTTGTGTAGATAGCCTTGGATATATATGTTGAACCTTGTGAGAATATTTCCAAGATTTCTTTAGTCAAACTTATCTCCGAATTATCTATGCCATGCTTTGTTGATTAATTTTCTTGAATACCTTGAACTTGATTTTATCATACTTCGATAATTCCCTATGTTGACAATTGCATATAATTCGAATCCCTTGAACTTCGTTTGTTAGATAAATACCCTTTATTATCATACCCAAACTTTGCAACTAGATACACATCATGAACTACATTCGATACTGGACACCTTTACCTTAGTTGATTATTGTTATAACTCTTTTTTCAATACTTTCTTCCTAGTTGTTGAATCCTTGATACTCATCCTTGAATTATAATTCCATTACTTAGAATCCTTGTAATTTCTCTCTGGCATCAGTTTTATAAAAAAAGTTAATTGCTTTTCAAACAAAAAAATGTTTTCTTGACAACTAGTGAATTGGCTAAGACGCAAGTCCCTTTCACACTTAAAATAAGCTTACATGTAGCCTCAGATCCATTAAAATTTGTTAGAACCCGGTGAGGTTCGGGATTACTTCGCAGCTGATCACCGGCTGTAATCTGTAGCATCATAAAATGAGTGTTTGAATGAAAGTTGATTTTTCAAATGATTTTACAGTGTAATAATGCAATTCCTATTCCTGTTAAATGTGAAATGATATACCTTGATACTTATTTCTTTTAATATTGGTACTTGTTGAGCATTTGGCTCACTGCTTGCTTTTCTACCCGTGATATTATAGTTAGTGAGTATGGTAAGGATGAAACAGACAATGCATAAGTCAACCAGTGGACTTTCCAAGAAGTATTCGATGTACAATATGCGAGCTCCAGGTAGTTTAGTGACCCCGTAGTGTGAGGAACGATGTAATATTTTGTTTTGATTGTAATAGTAATGAGTTAGGATGTTCAAACACTAAAGAGAAGCGATTTTGGATTTATGTATAATTTAACTCTGTTTAAATTATATATGTTAATGACTAGTTTTATTAAACTAGTTAATTTGGTTCATGACACATGCAAGCATTTATACGATTATATGTCAAGAAAAACGTGGCATGCATGAGTTTTTACTAACATGCAAGACTTGAAAATATGGGGATCATTGACATGCATGAACTTAAATCAAGAGATAAGCTTTGAAACATGATTTTTACACTAAATACAAAGAAAAAAACTTAATTTAGCTCCATTCGGCTCCTTTTTAAGCCATTTCTGAATGGTGAGTGTTAGGCCCGTAATCGACTGTAGAGGGGGGTGAATACAGTTAATACAATCAACTCGACAACGCTTCAACAAAATCAATAGTTTTTATATTAACAGATAAAAACTGATTACAAACGTGCTCTCTCGAAAGGATGAACAAATATCCTTGAGAGCTGTTAGGTTATGCGAAAGATGTAACAATGTGTGCAATGCTTATAGCATGAACCTAATATGTGCTTTATATAGAGCACAGCCTACACAATGTATAAGGAATCTTATTATATTAACAACAAGGAAATATAATACAATATGAAGTCCTTCACCTCTTTGAGTTCCTATTTCCTTTTCCTTATCGAAGATCAATTGATCTGACAAATACTGATTACATCATCCGTTGACATCATCATCCGTTAAAATAATCATCATCCGTTGATATCATCATCCGTTGATATAAGTTCTGATGTGAACTTCTGATAGTTTCCGCTGATATCATCAATTGCTTTTAACAATATCCCACAACTTGTTCATTATGAAAATATGGACAAGTTCCAATTGATGATGTCAAAATATCTGAATGTGGGAATCAAGTATGCATATTCAATCTTACTTTAGTGAATATCAGACTTTACTCTTCATTCTAAACTCTAACACAGTCTGGAAAATCTTCAAGAAACTTCCTCAGCAGATTTCCTTCCTTTACATCCAAATACCATTGCATCATCTGTTTATGTTCCCTCAGTTTATCTGTTGATTCATTATTCTGATAGATGGCAACCCTGAGATTACGTAACTTAATTTCCAAGAGATAGATCATCTAGCTCCAGAAACCCAATTTTCTTTCCATCAGGATTAAAAGTTAAAACTTTACTCCCTAGACTCATTTCTATATTGACTCCTCCAATAGGCATATCAGCAGCATATTCAGATTAATCAATGTACTTCGGAATATAGTTTGATTTATAAGACATTCCTTTCTACTTTAAGTGTATCAGGTACTTAATGAATGCAGACCATCTGGTAATTACAGAATTAGTTACCTTGAGAATTGTAACAATAAGTTCCAATTCCTGCCTGAAAATAGAATATTTTCTCTTCAGCATGATCAATAACAATTTGCACTGATATGATCTTCTGTAAGTCTTCAAGCATTACATTGTCTCCAATTTCTGTCAAATAGGAATGCTTCCTTAGAGTCAAAGCATCTCCTACAAATGGATGATCAACAGTTAATCTTCCAAGACCACTTGTGATTCCAAGTTGTTTAGATCGAGAACTTTCACTATAAATCTTCTTTAATGTTTCAGAAGAATCTCTTCTAGGTGATGATTTCTTGCTTCCCCATATTAGCGTCTTCTTTTCTTCAAAAGTAAGTTCTGGCTTATCAGAGACTATATCTTCAGAATCAGGATTTGATCTGCTTGAATTGGGTTTAAGAAATCAACAAAATGAGTAAAATCAGAAGTTGTGATCAGTTGAATAACAGCTTCTTCCTTAACTTAAGAGATGTCAGAGGTTAATTTCAGTTTATTAGTCCAGTTAGCTTCATAAATATTCCTTCTTTGGTAAGCTTGGTTGATTTCTTCTTCTTCAGTAATTTCATCAGTATCAAAAGATTGAGCAACTATATAGATTGGATCTATCAGTATTTGTGATTTAGTTGCTTTAGATACTGATTTCTTCTTTACAGTAGCTTTGGCTTTAAGCTTTGAAATCTTTCACTTCTTGCATATCTTCTCTTTTCCTTTAAGCTTCTTTTCAGCAGTTGAAATAGCTTAAGATCTTAGAGATCTTTCATCTTCTGCCTGACTGACGTCCCTTATAACTATACCTTCGATTGGTCTGTTAGAAGGATCATCTTCATAAAGTACTTGAGAGATAACAGCAATATCAGCATTTGCTGTTTTCATGGAATTCTTGAAGTCTTCCTCCAATTTCCTTAGTTGTTCAAGATTAACTCCATGATTTTCTCTTTCAAAGGTTTTTCCACTCACCTCAAAATCAAATATTTGAATATTTAGATCCTTGTAGAATAGAGTTGTCTTCCTTCCTTTTACTTTCATAGTTTGAAGATATTGACTTGCTTCAGCACTAGCTTCTATCTTCATAATACCTTGGTCTTCATTAGCAACAGTTGTGACTTGTAAAGATTGTTGCATTTTTATGGTCACAGTCAATTCTTTAACTCTTCTTTCATTTCTCTTACTCTCTCCACCTTGTCTAGATTGAGATCTAGTGATTGCTTTTGATAAACCACTAATTCCAACTAGCTCTTCACCTCTTCTCCTTTCACTATCCGTATGTCCCCCCTTATTACCTCCATCAAGATTTTAATCATCAGTATTTATCAATGTAAGCTATTTGCATTTAGATTTAACAATTTTCTCCCCCTTTTAGCATCATCACCAAGCAGTAGGGAAAGAATCAGCTCTATTAAATTCTGTACTTTTGTAAGTTGATCAGACATTTGAACTTATTTAGCATCCAATCTAGCATGACTGGCTTTAATTGCAGTTTGTATGGCAACTATTGGTATAATTTGATTCTGAATTTCCTGATGAGTAGTCAGCCTTGAAGCAATCAATGATTATTTGATTTGATTGATTTGAGAAGTGGCTGCTTCTTGAGCTGTATGTAAGGATCCGACACCTAAAGTTGATAATTTTAGATGATTCAGCATATCAGGATCTTTAATCTTCTGTTCTACTATTTCCAGATGTGCAACAGATTTTGTTCTGAAAATAGGATATGTATCATCTTTCCAATGAGCATTCCAGAGATTATCAAAATAATCATTTTCTTTCTTAGCATCTAACTCTTTATATGCATAGGCATATCTTCAGGGAAGAAAACATCATCCTCAGGATCTATAATAGGATTAGAAATATTAGCTTCTTCACCATTATTAGATTCTTCAATAGCAACTGGATTTTGCACTAATTACTGAACTTCATCACTAGCTTCAACATTTAGAATAGAATTAGAAATTGGGGCAGTATGTGATCCAACAGCTTCAGAAGCTTCCACACCATCACCAGTTAACTCCACATCTACAAAAATTGTAGATAAATGAACTGGAGCTTCAAAATTTATTACCATTACCTCAGTTCCTGTAGAATGCTGTGGTGATACAGAAGTGGATGAAACCTTATAAATGGACTTTTGTGCTACTTCATCTTCAGCGACAACAGGGATTTTCTCAGGTGATTGAAAAGTAGAGTAAATGGACTATTTTTCAACAAAAATATGGATTGTCTCATGTGGTGGAATAGGACAATGTATGGACTGCAAGAAAGTATCAGTACTAAGACTTGTAGGGAGATTAACAACACTTGGTACATCAAAGTTTATTTGATTTTCAACAGACTGTTGTTCAACATCTGTTTCTTTAGTACTCTGTGCACCTACAAATATATAGCAAGTAAAACTTAATCTCTCTATTCTTTTAAAGTAGTCTCACTACTCCTCACACCACACATCTCATGACTTTTAATAGTCAGAGCTTTCTCACAAGGATTACTAAATCATATCTCTCATCTACCTCTCCTTTTTCCAGGAAGGATCCTGCCTCTCTTTAATTTTGTTTTTCTCTCAATCTTTTCACACATCTCACAGAAAAAGCTCAGAAAGATTTGACCTATAGAAATAAGAGGTGGCTAGAGACGGGTGAGCTATGGTCATATAACTAGAGGTAGTCCTTAAATAAGCTCTAGAAATAATCATACCGGAATGATTTATATCATGAAAAATAAATGCTGAAAATACCAAATCAGTATTTAGAATAAATGCTGATAAAGTAATAACATTATTTAAACCTTGTGAATCTGAAGTCATAATTAAACTCACAGTTAACACTGTGGTTATGACAGTTGTTGTTCACCAATTATGGAAACCTCCATTTGAATTAGAGAGGATTTGAACAGGTTACTGTCATGTACCATAATCTCAAACCTTGTTCTTCTTGCAAAAAACTAACATTTGAATGTGTTTATTGAAAGCTTTCACCAAGTCTTCAGTAAAAACTGGTGAAATGTCTGTGTTTCTATTAGTATCATTAAGATCTACCTCAACAAGTAGTCTCTAACCAACTAAATGTTGTTTCTGAGTGGTAACCATAATTCAAGAAATATATCACTTGATTTTTGGCAAAATTTGAGAAATGGATTCAAGTGTTTCAGTTGTAAGAAGAAATTTAAGATATATGATGTGTAATTTTAAGAAATGAGTGTGAACAACTTTGTTGAATAGAAAAAGAAAGTTTCAAGAATCTGAATTGAACATAACACTCAAAGATTATAATCCTCATTGGCTAAGAATTAAATCTTTCATGAATTTCTTCTTTAACAGCGGTTACTTCCTGTAGTGTGCTCAATCTGTACTGAAGTGAATATATGAACTTAAACAAAGATTAGTTTCTTCACATGCACTATTAAAAATATCTGAAATTAAGCATGCAGTACTGATTTAAATATGAACAGTCAAAAGCATTCAAGCACAAACAAGACAAGTAACAATTCATTCACTTAAAGAGTCAAAGAAGGCAAAAAATATTTTCATTAATATTTAAGAAGCAGAGTACAAGATATTTAGATTTCTAAACATAAAAACCTAACATAATCTAACTACTCGGACTTCTTCTGCCTCTTTACAGCCAGTTCTGCCCTCTTCGCCCTACGATGATAAATCCTACTCATTGTCCCTGCAAGAGAAATGATATTCTCTTGCAGCTCAAGAGCTGCTTGAAGAAAATGTTTCGCCAGTTAAACACGAAGTTCTTCTTTAAGAAGAACGTCTCCGGTGAAGAAAGGCAGTTCCAACCGATCATCCCAAGAGAGACGATCATACACTGAGTTTGGAACTTCAGTTGGGTGATAGATTTCACCACCAATACGAACCCTAAGTCTGTATGGATCAAAGTACATCGTTTCATCACTTGGATTGAAGATTGGCATGTAGCATCCACCGTTACAATTCTAGAGTTGGGGTTGAGCCATTTTTGTTGAGTGTTTGTGAAGATTTTGGACAAAAGATTTGAAAAGATTAGGAATTGTGTATGAAAAGGCAGTGAGAAGTTCTGAAAGTAGAGGGTTTGAATTTATAGAAGAGGAGATAGAAACTGAAAAAACTCTTTGATTAACCATGTAATAATTAATCATTATACGTATACACGATTATATGTATCTAGGTAAACAAAAAGTAATCTCTCTTCAGATTCCTATTTCCAATGTAAGTACTCAAATGTTATTAGATACTAACATCAGTAGCTAAACCATTTAAGCAATTAAAAGATATTCCACTAACTCACTGTTAATTAAAAATACTGCATAACAATTAATCATGGTTTGACCATTATCAATATTTTAATTACAACTAGTAGGATTTATCAACCACTGATAGGATTATTAGACAAAGCAAGTTTAACTAATAACAAAGCATGTACGTATAATAAGTAGTTCAACATGCAGTTTTCAGACAAGATTCATAGAAGATAATTGCATGTTATGATGGCATCAACATTTACCACAATAATCAGTATCTAACAAGTACTGACATATAATAAGATACCATGTTTCAAAATATCAGCAGTCTTAATTATCAGAGTTTCAGAATTGTCTGGATATCATTCCCAATTCATTCACCAATCTTGTGCAAGTAGCTTCACAGAGAGGCTTGGTGAATATATCAGCTACTTGCTGATCTGCTGGAACAAAGACCAATTCCACTAAACATGCTTCCACATGTTCCCTTATGAAATGGTACCTGATGCTGATGTGTTTAGTCATTGAATGTTATACTGGATTTCCTGTCATTGCAATAGAACTTTGATTATCACAATATATAGGAATAACAGAATAGTCTAACCCATAGTCCAGTAACTGATTCTTCATCCATAGAATCTGAGTACAACAGCTTTCTGTAATAATATATTCTGTTATGGTAACCTCATAGAAGTTGACATGGTAACCTCTATCACAGATTTGACTCATACTGATCATATTATGCTTGAGTCCTGCAACTAGAGCTACATTTTCAATGATGACATTTCCATTTTTGATTTTTCCATATCCCAAGATTTTTCCTAAGTTACCATCTCCATAAGAAACACTTAGGCCATATTTTTCCTTAAATTCTGATAGCAGGTATTTATAACCAGTCATGTGTCCTGAGCATCCACTGTCCAAGAATAAAGTGTACCTCATGTTACCCTGCAATCAGTTAATGTTTTTAAGGTCCCAGACTTGCTTGGATCATTTGGTCTGTTTAAGTTTTTTAACATATGCGGCATAAGACTTTTTATCAGAGTTTATGTTAACATTCTTACTATCAGTATTTATACATGCATTAATATATTCTGCTTTAAATAAAGATGGTTTCATTTTATAATAGTCATAATATAAACTGCGATACTCTGTACATGTATAAATAGAGTTCCAAACACTACCACTATGAAAACAAGGACTCTGTGGTTTATATCTAACTGTTCTATTCCTAAACTCTAATTTGGAAGGAACATCATTTATCTCTTTATTCTTCCTGCAAAAATTAGCAAGATGATTAGTGCTACCACAGTTTGAATAGACCTTTCTAGGTGCATTTGTAGGAGTTACAAAATTTCCATTCTTATTAACACCTACCTTGGCATTCCTATTTTTCCTAGGACTTTTCTTCTTGTCTTTTATGTGTAAATCCTTCAACTGTTTCTGAGTCATTGAACCAATATTTATTGATTTTTTCTAAACATGTTCACTCTTATCAGTAATTAAGTTTGATCTAGGTGCTGAGGTTGTACCTTCCTCATGGATTGACTTGACAGTATTAGCACTTGGATTAAACTTAATGGTCTTTATTTGAACCTTGTTTAGTTTGACCTTGCTATCTGTTTTTATTGGTTCTGTTTTCTCAATTTCTTTTCCAATTTTTCTATCAGAATTAGATCTAGCAGAATATCCTAATCCTGATCCTCAACAGTAATTCTCTAAAATTTTCTGAGTTGTTTTTCCTGAGTTAGTCTAAAGTTTAATAGCTTCTTTTTCTTTAGCTAACTCCTCCTCTAGATAAGCAAATTTTTCTAACAATTTTTCTTGAACATAAACAACATTATCTCTTTCTTTTTGAATTTCTAGCATGGAAAACAACTCAATTTCTAGTTGATCATTCCTTTTCTTTAACTTAGAGTTTTCACTCTTAATTCTATTATTTACTAAGGTTTGATCCCTATAACTAACATACAGAGTCTTAAGAAATAATCTTAATTTATAGACATCATCAATATCAAAAGTAAAAATAGTCCGAGGTACCTTTAATTCAGCTTTATCAGCCTCAGCATAAGCTTTTGCTATGAGAGCATAATTGACTCCATCATCTGAATCTGATGAATCATCCTAGTTTCTCTTTTTTTAGATCAAAGCTTGTTTCTTCTCAGCTCTGGGTTTTCTGCAGTCAGCTGCAAAGTGTCCAATTCCATCACAATTGAAACATCTCTCTTTTGACTTGTCAAGTTTTCCAGACCTTGATTCCTTCCAATCAGTATATCTTATGTTGTTCCTCTTATCGGAGTTTGAGGAACTGGAACCTTTTCTGGAAACTCTTCTCCTTTTATTGAAGTTCTTATAGACCATCTTTTTGAAGCTTTTAACCACTAGGGCAGCCATTTGATCCAGTCTTCATTGTTGTTATGATCACTGTCAGTATCTGATTCATTATCAATATTTGAGTCATCATCAAAATTTGATGATTCAGTATCTAACTTTGCAATCATGGCTTTCCCTTTGGAGTAGCTTTTCTTCCTAGCTTTCTCATTTGGCTTCTCTTCAATTTTGAGTGCTACTGGTCTAGATTTAGATCATTTCCTCTTACTTCTTTGCTCCATCTCTAGTTTATGAGTTTTTAGAACTCCATAGATCACATCTAAAGGTGTGTTATCAAGTTGATAGTTATCCCTTATTGATGTGACTTTAAAGTCACACTTTTCAGTGAGAGTAAGTAGGAACTTTAAGTTTGAGTCCTCCAAATTATATTCTTTGTTGACAAAGGATAAGTCATTCAGCAGCTTCTAAAATCTTTCATAGATCTCAGTTACGGACTCATTTCTCTTGAGTCAAAGTGCTCATATTCTTGAGTAAGTACTATCCTCCTGTTCTTCTTAATAGCAGTTGTACCTTGACACTTTACCTCTAAAGCATCTCATATCTTTTTTGTTGTCTTACATCCAATAATTCTATTGGACATAACATTATCAAGACTGATGTACAAGATGAATCTGACCTTAGCATCCTTCATAATAGATGAGAGATCATCAGGAGTATAGTCCTTCATGTCTTTGTCTATCATCTTCTATGGTTCTCATGCAACAGAAACATCTACCTTCATTGGTTTATAAGGACCATCATAAATCCCGTTTAGATATTCAGGATTTGTGGCTTTCAAACACATGGCCATCCTGACTTTCCAGATTGGATATTCTTGTATCTTCAGGATTGGTACCTTGATTGCTTCATACCTACGGATGTTGTTGTTGATCTGTGATGTGGCTGGGGGTGGTGGTTTTGGATTCTGTGTTTCTTTTTCTTTTTCTAACATTAATGATTGATTTTCAGATCTTAAACTATTTGTACGTTAACAACAAGCTCTGATACCAATTGTTAGGCACTTAATTAACTGTAGAGGGGGGTGAATACAATTAATACAATCAATTCGACAAAGCTTCAACAGAATCAATAGTTTTTATATTAACAGATAAAAACTGATTACAAGCGTACTCTCTCGAAAGGATGAACAAATATCCTTGAGAGGTGCTAGGTTATGTGAAAGATATAACAATGTTCACAATACTTATAGCATGAACCTAATATGTGCTTTATATAGAGTGAAGCTACACAATGTACAAGGAATCCTATTCTATTAATTTTATTCTTAAACAATTTAAATAAGAATTACAGAAGGGGGTTAAATGTAATTCTAGATTTTTTCAGTTTTAAGAACAGTTCTGAAATAAATATATATAGCTTTGTTTAATTTTGCAATGGTGCAGAATAAAAGAAGTATAAAAATCAAAACACAAAGTATTTAAATACAAGTACTTAAAAACTTTCTGGTGGATTGAACTTTTCCACCAGAGATATATAATTAGTAGAGAACTCTGTGTTACCGAATTGTACACAGCTGCTTACAAGTTGAATCTACAAAATCCAAAGAAATTCTTTACAAATTATGCCTTATCTATTTTTCTGGTAAATTGCTTGCTTGGATGCTATTCAACTTGCTACACTTGGTTTATATATTACCAAGTTACATGATAAGAAGACAAACAAATAAGACAAATTATTTCTAGTCTAACTTCATGCTTCTTCACTTCTCTTTCCAGTATCTTTGAATATCTTTAATTTAGCATGGAAATGGAAATGCTTCTTTGTTCTCTAAAACCTGCATTAGGCTGCCGCATTCCATTTGTATACAACCAATGCATGTGACTGTCAAGTCACTATCACTGCTATTTTGAATTTGATCATCCATTGAAACTCAGATTGAACATCCGTTTAAACTCTGATTGATCATCCGTTGAAACTGTGTTTGATCATCCGTCGAGACTTAAGTTGATCATCTGTTGAAGCTTTGTGAATTATCCGTTGAGACTGTCTCTTTGTCAGTTAACTCTATTTCATTTATACAAGATTACAAGGCATCTAATATTTACAATTAACAAATCTATCTGGTATATCAATCTAGTAGTAAACATGACTTAAACATCCTACAATATCTAGTTCACTAAGACATTTAAGTATGTAGAAATGTGCTACTAATATTATTATTACATAAGCTACTCTTTCAACGGATGTTGAAATGATCATCCGTTGAAAGCTATACAATCACTTAACCAAAATCTACTTAGTGTTTTGTTTAAGTTATCATCAAGTGCACAACATATTCCTAACAATCTTCCCCAATTTATGTTTACTGGAGTTGCAGCCATAAATTAAGAGAAACTTGATGATAACAAAACACTCTATGAATAAAGAATGAAATAAAGTAGATAAAGTTTACAAGCGCTGCAGTTTATTGAAAATTCTCACAAAGAAAGACTTGTAGAGTGTCTTACAGATCATTTTCAAGGTGCTCCTTTAGACTGAGTAAATTTAGATCATTTCCTTGACCGCCTTAATTTCTTTCCCAGCTTCACATCATTCTCTTCAATATGATATTGGAGTTGTCGGAAAAATTATGATTCATCCTCATTTTTCTGATCCAGCTTTTCTTGCATCTCCTTAAGAGTTTCATTGCTTGTAATCTTTAGCTGATCTTCCAATATGAAGAATCTTCTGATGTATTTTTCATCCTTGAACTCCATGATCCAGTATGGCCTCAAATGCACCCTATCTCCAGTAAAAGGGATTGTCAATACTCTTGGGAGTGCATTTGGTCCTCTCCAGCTATTTCTTATCTCCTCAATCTTGTTTAGTACCATTTTCTTGGCAACTATGTTGAATCCAAAGTTTTTCTTGATTGAGGAGAAGACAATCACCAAAGTTGAATAGCCTTCATTAAGACTTCTGTGAAGGGGCCGTGTTATCTCTTTTCCACCCTTATATCTGAAGATTAATCTCTCTAGAAGGTTCCTGTAGGCATCAATGGCTCTAACTTCTTCTAGCTCATCCAGATAGAGATTTATGTTTGAAAATTCTTTGATGTCACAGATGTAGAGTTGATCTCCCTTGTTGACAGTAGGCTTGGGTTTGGCCAAAGAATTGGATTGAAGTTTAGCAGGCTTGACTATTTTGACTACTCTTTTCTTTGTCTTTCTTGGTTAGGTAAGGATTGGAATGTTTAGATCAGGAAGAGGCAAGCTGTCCCAATCTATAGGTTCATCCTTAGGAATAACAGCTTCACCATGAAAGGTGATGTTAGGATCAACCTTGAATTCAGCCTCCTCCATAGTAGGTATGGCTGATTGACTTGAAGTTTTAGATTGGGTTGGAATGTAGTCTTCCTTATTTTCATCAAAGTCTAGCTTCCTCTTTGAGGGGAGTTTGTAACTAAACTTCCACTTTGTCTGCTTTGGTTCTTCTTTCTTTCCTTCATTCAGATCTTCAGTTGTCATAGCAGGCAATGTAACTTTTCTGGTTGCAGGATTCTTGGCTAGGTTCTTGGCTTCTAAAGCAGCTTGCTTTTGTTATTTTTTAAGCCTCAGATTTTCTTCTTTCTTAGCCTCTGCAAACTATGGATGTCCATCCACTAAACAAATTAGTTTACCATTCTTGTAGATCTTAAAAATTCTATTCTTTGACATTGTATTTCTGGGATCTTTGGATAAGGAAATAGACCTTGCTAGCAGCTTCTTTTCATCTAGCCTAGGGGTTTTATAGGATAAGTTCAGTGGATTTTTGTATGAATTCTTTGGATAATTTCTTTTTGGCTCTAAAATCACACTGGCCTTTGGAGACTTGATTGATGAGGTTTGACCCCTTTCTATGTTCCCCAGGCTCATTTCATTAACTGAAATTTGTCTCAATTGAGAGAAGTGAGAAAAGACCTTGTCTTGCTTCCCAATTTGACCAAATTTCTTCTTGATATTTTCATCAAGCTTTTTGCATTTTGCATCCAGCTCTTACTCAACTTCTGCAATATCAAGCTTTTTAAATTTTTCATTTGATTCCAACTTAGCAGCTGCTATCTTGATCAGATCAATGTTGTCCAAGGCTGGTGGCTTTGTGAAAGTAACTGCTGGAACAATCATTTTGCTTACTTGAATACTGAGCACTTTCTCTGTTGGATTTTAAACACAGCGGGGGCATGGCAAAATACTTTTACACATACAAAATCCAAATAAAAGCATATAAATCGTGAATAAAAATTCGAGGGATCGAATCTAACCTTTTAAAATAATTCGGAGACAACGATCAGAGATCCTTAGCAGTTGCTCCTCAAGTGTGAAGCACTCCACCGGTATCCACCAAGAAAACGATGTTAAGGAGGAGGAAGGAGGTGGAGAGAATTGGATTTTCCAAACTTTTTGGGTTTTCGGGTTCGATGTGGGTTTGAATAAAATTAGGGTCTATAATAGTGTATTTATAAGCAAAATTTTCAGCTGAAATTTTCCCATAAATATTATTATTATTATCCCATTTATTATTCTCATTAATAATTAAAACACCTTTTAATCATTAATTCTTTTTCTAAACACTTTAGAAATAATTCTCTCTCTTGATTTAATTTCCAAAAATTAAATCCTTTAATTAATAATATTAAGAACTTTTCTTAATTAATTTATAATCAATTAAATCTCATTTAATCAATTATTAAATTTGCCAATTAATTATTTATTTCATAAATAAATAATTATTAGCCATTATTAATTAATTCCTCCACCATTAAATCATTCTCTTTTTATGGTGTGACCCTGTAGGATCAATATTAAGCCGGTAGTAGAAATAAATAATAATAAAAATATTTTATCATTATTTATATAAATTCTCTAATTTATTAAATATGATTAATTAATTAATCACATTTATTCTACATCGTGAGGGATACTTCTCAGCATATCGCGACTATCCGTATAATATGAATTCACTGCTTAGAATACCAAGAACCTATTCAGTGAATAGTTACCGTACAATAAACTCCTTCTACCCTACAATGTCCCGATTAAATACAAGGCATGGATCTCATGTCAAGCCTATCTAATTCAATCACTTGTTTACCATTTATTATGCGTAGTTCTATGCAAATTAGAAACTCCTTTCTAATTTCATTCACTCTGGGCAGAGATTCCTGAACTAGCATAAGTGGATCAGCCTTGAACATTCGCTTCCTTCACTGGAAGGGGTAGATCCTTTATTGATCATACACTATCTTCGTGTACAAATTCCTATACCCGGAAGAGCCCTAATAATTGTCCCTGGAGACTAAGAATTAAACCAAAGCATAGTTCAGTGTACACAAGATGACTATGATGACCTCAAGTCTAAGGATACTTGTACAACTATCACTATGTGAATAACTGCTGACACATGAGTGAACTCCATCATTTGTTCAGCTGTGCGAGTCATGTTCAGTAAACTTATTCTATAATAAGCACCTACATACTAGCTATAGTGTCACCACACAAATGTCTATGAGAACAGACATCCTTCATAATGTAGCAAGCATAGTATGTACCGATCTTTGCGGATTATTAATTACCAGTTAGTAATCCTATGACCAGGAACTATTTAAGTTTAGAGTTATCATCTTTTTAGGTCTCAGTATTATGATCTCATCATAATCCATAAAAAGCTTTACTCTAAACTATGTTATATCTTATTTAAACACTTAAATAGATAAAGCCCGTAATAAAAACAAAACAAGTCTTTTATTAATATCAATGAAATCAAAACAGATTACATAAAAGTTATTCCTAAATCCTTATACATGATTGGACTTAGGACATATTCCTTTCAATCTCCCACTTGTACTAAAGCCAATCACTCTGGTATCTAATACCCATCTTGTCTTTATGACAATCAAAGTGACTTTCATAAAGTAGCTTTGTGAGTGGGTCTGCTATGTTGTTATGTGTGTCAACTCTAATTCAATACAATACAAGAAATGTTACCGCGCTCCCACTAACCCTTTTGTAGACGCATGGTTCATCTACGTTTTTTGATAAAATCAAACTCTTTGATTGTCTCATCAAAACAAATGTTCCATCTTTCGAGAAGCTTGCTTTAAACCACATATGGTTCGCAGCAGCTTACACACTAGGTTTTCATTTCACTTGGAAAGAAAACCATCTGGCTATTTGCCAAATCACATAGTCGTAGTAAGCAGCATTCGCAAGCAAAATCCGAACTGATTTTAACAGGGCTATAGGTAAAAGGTTTCATCAAACTCAATCCATTGCCTTTGTTTGAATCCTTTTCCCAAAAGCCTGGCCTTAAAGGTCTCCACCTGGCCATCTGCTATAATCTATCTTTTGTATAACGTATACATAGATTCCATTCTGGATTTCATGGCACTATGCCATTTCTCTGAGTCAACACTACTCATAGCCTCATTATAGGTCACAGGGTCGTCATCATTAATGATCGACAACTCATTGTCATTCTCAATGACAAGGCCATATTACCTCTCAGGTTGGCGAGACACTCTCCCTGACCTATGAATGGGCTATTCCACAAAAGGTTGTTCAGTCAGAACAGGTGTTTCCACTCGATCTGTAGTAGTTTGTGCTTCTTGAACTTCATCAAGTTCAATTTTGCTCCCACTGTTTCCTTCAAGGATAAACTCCTTTTCCAAGAAGGTAGCATGTTTGGAGACAAACACCCGATGATCGGTGCAAAAGTAATACCCTAAAGTTTCTTTAGGATATCCCACAAAACTACATTTTCCGGATCGATATTCCAGCTTATCTGGGTCAACTTTCTTGACATAAGCTGGACATCCCCAAATCTTAACGTGTTTAAGACTCGGTTTCCTTTCTTTCCATATCTCATACGAAGTTTGAGGAACAGATTTTGGAAGGCACCTTATTCAGTAAATATGCTGAGGTTTCCAATGCATAACCCCATAGGAATACTGGAAGATTTACATAGCTCATCATGGACCGAACTATGTCTAATAAAGTTCGATTTCTCCTTTCAGATACTAATCTGGAGGAGTCCACTAGGAGACTATACCATTTACTTTGAGATAATCTAGAAACACTCCATTAAAGTATTTACCACCTCGATCTGATCGAAGAGTTATAATACTATGTTTGGTTGTTTCTCCACTTCATACTTATATTCTTTGAACTTTTCAAAGGCCTCAGACTTGTGTTTCATCAAACACATATCCGAATCTAGATCTATCATCTATGAAAGTAATGAAGTATGAAAATCCACTCATGGCTTGCTTAGACATTGTACCACATACATCTGTGTGTACCATTCCTAGCAAATTTGCAGCCCTCTCTCCATGTCTACTAAATGGAGACTGCAATGCCACTATAAAGTGAGATTTTCATCATCCCTTTTCTTTTATTAGTTTGTTAAATCTGAAATAAATTATATCACATACATACAGACCATTATTTAAAGCACCACGTCCATAAAGAATATTATCTCTAAGAATAGAACATTCATTATTCTCAATAATAAATGAAAATCCAGCCAAGTCTAACATGGGAATAATATTCCTCACAATCGAGGGAACAAAATAACAATTATTTAAAACAATAATCTTGCCCGTAGGCATATGTAAATGAAATGAGTCTACATCTTCAGCAGCAACTCTTGCTCCATTTCCATCAGTAGAATCACCTCCTCTTCCTCAAGAGTCCTACTTCTCCTTGGTCCCTGCAACAAATTGCAGATTTGAGAACCACAGGCGGTATCTAATACCCAAGTAGAAATTTGATTTAATGACATATTCATTTCTATCATGAACATACCTGAATCAGAAGCGGTAGTCTCACTACCCTTCTTCTTCTTTAATTCTGCAAGGTAAACCTTGCAGTTCCTCTTCCAGTGCCCCACCTTGTTACAGTGAAAGCAAACAACTTTGCTCTTGGGGTCTTCAGCTTTTGGTGGAACCAGCATTTTCTCACCTACTTTCTTCTTCTTGGAAGGGTTCCTCTTCCTTTTCTTAGGATTGGAACCTTCACCAATTAGAAGAACAGAACTCTTCTTAGGGAGAAAATTCGATTCCGCAGTCTTCAACATGTTGTGGAGTTCAGGCAGGCTGACATCCAACTTATTCATGTGAAAGTTCACAACAAACTGCGAGAACGAACTCGGAAGCGATTGCAAGACCAGGTCTTGGCTCACCTCCCCATCCATGACAAAACCAAGTTGTCCAAGACGTTCAATCAAATTGATCATCTTAAGTACATGGTCATTCACAGATGATCCCTCAGACATCCTACAACCGAACAGCTCCTTCGATATCTCATATCGAACTGTCCTCCCATCCACATCATACAACTCTTGTAGATGCATGAGGATAGTGTGAGCATCAATATGCTCATGTTGCTTCTGTAGCTCAATGTTCATGGAAGCTAGCATGATGCATTGAGCAACATTTGCATCATCTATCCACTTATGATACACAACATGTTCATGATTATGTGCATCACTAGCAGGTTCAGTAGGCTTAGGTGAGTCAATCACGTATTCCAGCTTCTCAATCCTGAGAACAATTCTCAAGTTTCGAAGCCAGTCAGCATAATTAGGACCAGTCAATTTGTGAGCATCTAGTATGCTCCTGAGTAATAGTGCAGAAGATATAACGTACAAAGTAAATCTGTAAATGATAAACACATAACAACACTTAGCAAATATTCAATTTCATTTCATAACACTATATGAATCGGGTCTTTATTCATAAGTGGCTCCCACTAGTTTTCCTAATTTATTCAACCCCCTACGTGAAAAATTAAGCATTCATAATGCTAGTAGGAATAGGGATCCTACATTCCATTACACAACCCCAGATATGGCACGAAACACCATGTAATGTTCAATAGGCAGACAACTCTTGTCAATTACATCTAATGTTATTCCTAATCAAACTTTAGCCTCTTGAATAATTGAGTCACGGCTGTGGCACGACAAACTCAATATTCTAAGTCAAGTCTAACCCAACGACCTTTAGATTCTTATTCAATGTACACATCTCTATGTAATAGACAAGTATTTCTTATTTCGAAATCAAAGCCCTCGGCTGTGGCACGAAACGACAATGATTCAAAAATAAGAACTACTTTCTACCATGTTGGAAGGCTATGACCGACACAAGCCCGTTGTGTCATTGGCCAATTACTACTTGATATTATTTAATTTTAGAGGGATTATATTACGTTACAATCATAATCATATTATAAAGAGATTCTTCCTTTTAAATTAAATATTTCAAATCAATAATCAATAATCAGATGATTCCCAGATCGGGTGGAGCATTGTCAAGAGGCGTCACTTAATAACCCTTTCTTACAGATAGAAATCTGTTGTTGACAGAATCATCCTTTCTCTCATATCGAAAATTCATATTCAATTACGTGTTTCATAAACACAAGAATCTCATGATTGTATTCATAATATTATTATTAAGGTTATGAAACAATTTCACTATACTAGGTTGTCTAACAAACGCCTTATGTTTATTTAAGTTCACCTAAATCTATCATCGCATGATAAACTAAGCATATATCACATATATCAACATGAATAAACATCAAGGTAGGCATGTTACATCATCTAGCACATTAGTCTAAGCATTATACATCTCTATGTATCACATGAAGCATTTAAAATCAATTAAAACAATCAAAAACAGCTTTAAAACACTTTATGGAAATATAAACAGTTCAAAACGTTTATATAAATTAAAATTGATCACTCCATTAGATCCGTCTCAGAAAAACGAATCCAACGGTATATTGCACACCCAAAACGGAGTTACGAAACTCCCAGAAAATCAATTTTAAAATCAATAGACGGGCTATAACGCATTACAGGAACGCGCTACAAGCCATGTAACGCATTCCGGTGATGCGTTACACCCCTTTTAAGCCATTAAAGGGTGTAACGCATTCCGTGAATGCGCCACAGGTGTGTAACGCATTCCCGGAATGCGTGACACCCCTATTTTTTATTTTATTTTTTTTTGCAGCAGCCGCCGCCGCCTTTTCTTTCTCGAACTTCGTGCAAGTCAGACATTCTTTCTGCCTGACATTCTTTCCGTACAACAACAAAACGTACAGCAGACTTTGTACAGATAACAGAGACAATACAAACATATATATATACTATATATACATATATTTATACTTATTTAATTACGAATTTATTTACAAGAACTTCAAAAATTCATAATAAAAAATCTATACATCCTAAAATTATGAAAAAAATATCCAGACGATCTACAACACTTGTAGAACCTAGATCAACATTCAAAATTATTCTGAGAAACAATTTCTCATCAGACAAAATTAATCCATGATAGAACTTGTAAAAATCATAATTAATTCATACAAGCACATAAAATTCTGAAATTTTTACCACAGATCTATATGCATACAACCTGTGTTCTGATACTATTGTTGGATTTTAAATGCAGCGGGGTCATGACAAAACACTTTTACACATACAAAATCCAAATAAAAGCATATAAATCGTGAATAAAAATTCGAGGGATCGAATCTAACCTTTTAAAATATTTCGGAGACAACGATCAGAGATCCTTAGCAGTTGCTCCTCAAGTGTGAAGCACTCCACCGGTATCCACCAAGAAAACAATGTTAAGGAGGGGAAAGGAGGTGGAGAGAATTGGGTTTTCCAAACTTTTTGGGTTTTCGGGTTCGATGTGGGTTCGAATAAAATTAGGTTCTATAATAGTGTATTTATAGGCAAAATTTTCAGCTGAAATTTTCCCATAAATATTATTATTATTATTCCATTTATTATTCTCATTAATAATTAAAACACCTTTTAATCATTAATTCTTTTTCTAAACACTTTAGAAATAATTCTCTCTCTTGATTTAATTTCCAAAAATTAAATCCTTTAATTAATAATATTAAGAACTTTTCTTAATTAATTTATAATCAATTAAATCTTATTTAATCAATTATTAAATTTTCCAATTAATTATTTATTTCATAAATAAATAATTATTAGCCATTATTAATTAATTCCTCCACCATTAAATCATTCCCTTTTTATGGTGTGACCCTGTAGGTTCAATATTAAGCCGGTAGTAGAAATAAATAATAATAATAATATTTTATCATTATTTATATAAATTCTCTAATTTATTAAATATGATTAATTAATTAATCACATTTATTCTACATCGTGAGGGATACTTCTCAGCATATCGCGACTATCCGGATAATATGAATTCACTGCTTAGAATACCAAGAACCTATTCAGTGAATAGTTACCGTACAATAAACTCCTTCTATCTTACAATGTCCCGATTAAATACAAGGCATGGATCTCGTGTCAAGCCTATCTAATTCAATCACTTGATTACCATTTACTATGCGTAGTTCTATGCAAATTAGAAACTCCTTTCTAATTTCATTCACTCTGGCCAGAGATTCCTGAACTAGCATAAGTGGATTAGCCTTGAACATTCGCTTCCTTCACTGGAAGGGATAGATCCTTTATTGATCATATACTATCTTCGTGTACAAATTCCTATACCCAGAAGAGCCCTAATAATTGTCCCTGGAGACTAAGAACTAAACCAAAGCATAGTTCAGTGTACACAAGATGACTATGATTACCTCAAGTCTAAGGATACTTGTACAACTATCACTATGTGAACAACTCCTGACACGTGAGTGAACTCCATCAGTTGTTCAGCTGTGCGAGTCATGTTCAGTGAACTTATTCTATAATAAGCACCTACATACTAGCTATAGTGTCACCACACAAATGTCTATGAGAACAGACATCCTTCATAATGAAGCAAGCATAGTATGTACCGATCTTTACGGATTATTAATTACCAGTTAGTAATCCTATGACCAGGAACTATTTAAGTTTAGAGTTGTCATCTTTTTAGGTCTCACTATTATGATCTCATCATAATCCATAAAAAGCTTTACTCTAAACTATGGTATATTTTATTTAAACACTTAAATAGATAAAGCCCGTAATAAAAACAAAACAAGTCTTTTATTAATATCAATGAAATCAAAACAGATTACATAAAAGTTATTCCTAAATCCTTATACATGATTGGACTTAGGATATATTCCTTTCATTCTCCCCCTCACTTTTTGACTCCCTCTGGCTAACTGAAATGATAGAGTCTTTCTCCCCCTTTTTATTAGCATCAATTTGAGTGGAGGTTGAGGTTTGTGCTGCCACCAGTTTCTGAAGTAGCTGAGTTTATTGTGGTTGGTGTAAATGCATTTGAGTAATTGAGGTTTCCAGGGTCCTAAGCCCGGTGTCCAAGGAGTCCACTTTGGTGGCTAGATCAGAATTTTTCCTTAGCTGTCTAGTGACATCCAACTGTGTTAAGGAAGGTCGCATGGACTCTAATCTCTCAGGGATGTCTTTCTTGACCTGTCCAATCTTAGTCTTGATTTCAGACACATCTTGATTTTTTTTGAGAGACTGGAACTTGTGTAACTGAACAGATTTAAGGTGTGCTTGGAGAAGAGACTTGGTGTTGGCATCTGAAGTGGCTTGAATAGCTTTCTAAGTTTTTTGAATTAAGTTAAAGAGAATGGATTTGAAGTGATGTGTATCACAGGCCTTGCTTAAACATCCAAGATGGAGTGTTTGTGCTTGATGTTATGCCCTGTTTCCCCTCTATGTGCATGAAGTCATCTTCATCATCTTCATCCCCAAACTCCTCAGAACCACCAGATGGATAGGCAAAGTCATCCCCAGTTGTGGAAGCCATGGCATTGATTGCATCCTTTGCCCTTTGCATAGATTCAGTAGTGTGCACCAAGTTTAATATCTTCTCAGCAGCCACATTGTCCTGTTCAGTGAAAATTTGATAAGCTGGAACAGGGTGAGTAAATGCCTCAGCTTCATAAGAAACAAAGTCTAAGACAGCTTGATATTCTTGCTGAGATAGCTGTTTCTTCTCAGCTTCATTGACATTCATTAACTCACTAACAATGGGCTCTTCCCATTCTTCTGTACATGCTTTTCTCTCATTTTCTATCTGTTTTTGCATCAAGGGCTTCCCTTGGCTTCCCACCCTCACACCCTCACCTTCACCTACTAAGGTGGGACTCCACTCACTCATGTTTTCCAAGTTGGAAGAAATAGCTTTCAGAGTTTCACTCATTTCCTCTCCTTTTTCCTGAGAGCAACTCAGCCTCTCACTCTGTTCACTCCCTTCCTCAATCCTAAGAGTGGTTGTATAACCACTAGATCATCTACACTTGTAACTGTAGTTGAAATTTGGAGTGGTGCAGTTGAAAGAGATATGTCCTAAGTCAAATCACGTATGAGGATTTAGGAATAACTTTTATGTAATCTGTTTTGAATTCATTGATAATTAATAAAAGACTTGTTTCATTTTTATTACGGGCTCTATCTATTTAAATGTTTAAATAAGATATACCATAGTTTAGAGTAAAGCTTTTTATGGATTATGATGAGATCATAATAGTGAGACCTCAAAGATAATAACTCTAAACTTAAACAGTTCCCGGTCATAGGATTACTAACTGGTAATTAATAATCCGCAAAAATTGGTACATACTATGCTTGCTCCCTTCAGGAGGATGTCTGTTCTCATAGGCATTTGTGTGGTAACACTATAGCTAGTATGTAGGTGCTTATTACAGAATAAGTTCACTGAACATGACTCGCACAGCTGAATAACTGATGGAGTTCACTCATGTGTCAGCAATTGTTCACATAGTGATAGTTGTACAAGTATCCTTAGACTTGAGGTCATCATAGTCATCTTGTGTACACTGAACTATGCTTTAGTTTAGTTATTAGTCTTCAGGGACAATTATTAGGGTTCTACTGGGTATAGGAATTTGTACACGAAGATAGTGTATGATCAATAAAGGATCTACCCCTTCCAGTGAAGGAAGAAAATGTTCAAAGCTGATCCACTTATGCTAGTTCAGGAATCTCTGGCCAGAGTGAATGAAATTAGAAAGGAGTTTCTAATTTACATAGAACTGAGCATAGTGAATGGGAAAGCAAATGATTAAATTAGATAGGCTTGACACAAGATCCATGCCTTGTATTTAATCAGGACATTGGAGGGTAGAAGGAATTGATTGTACGGTAACTATTCACTGACAGGTTCTTGGTATTCTAAGCAGTGAATTCATATTATCCGGATAGTCGCGATATGTTGAGAAGCATCACTCACGATGTAGAATAAATATAATTAATCAGTTAATTATATTTAGTGAATTTTAGTATTCATGTAAATAATTAATAAAAGTTTATTATTATTTATTTCTACTACTGACATAATATTGAACCTACAGGGTCACACCATAAAAGAATATTTTCTTTGATGAAATAATGAGAGAGTGAATTATTTTCTAAATAGTTAAGAAAAAGAAATAATGATTAAAATAGTTTTAATTATTATTAAAGCATTTTATGAAGATAAAATGTGGGGGTTAATATATATATAAAGATATATTATAAAACCCTAGGAGAGTTCTATAAATAGAATGAGATGGATGGCTCAAAAAATACTACACATAATTTTGGTTTTGTGAAAACCCTAGCCTCCATCTTCTTCTTCTCTCTCTCTCTCCCAAAACTCCATTTTTATAAAAGCTTAGTTTTATAAAAAGGTTCATCGAAGCGGATCGTTCTTGGTGGATACCGGTAGAGTGCTTCACACACTGAGGAGCAACTGCTAGCACTCCAATTTTATAAAGCTTCGATTCACGAGGTATGGTTTCGATTCCTCGGTTTTTCCCTTTTATACGTTTTTCTATATGTGCGGTATATGGTTTCTACGGAATAAATGTTATTTCACGCTTCCGCTCATCCGTAAATTCCAACATTGATATTAGAGCTAGGTTCTGCATATAGAGATTCATATAAAAAATTTCAGATTTTTTTATGCATGTATGGATTTATTGTGATTTTTGCAAGTTTATTTGGATTTAATTATGAATTAATTCGAAATAATTTTTGCATGAGATTTTGACTACTGATCTGGGTTCTATAAGTGTTGTAGATCATCTAGGTATTTTTTTCATAATTTTGTGATGTGTAGATTATTTGTTATGAATTTTTAAAAATTGTTTTAATTAAAATTCATGAAATAATTATGCATGTGAATAATTATGATTAAAATTTGCACAAGGACCCATGGCTGATTTGATAATTTTCTGCTACTGCCTGATTTAAGAAATCATATTATTTTGATTTTTATTAATTTATTAATTAAATGTTAATTAATTTATTAATAATAAAATTAAAATAATAAATTAATAAAGAGTTATTAATAAGGGAGTAAAGGGAAAGGGGGGTTACATCTCCTAATTGTAACAGCAGCAAAAAGGAAGCGGCAGGACTGTTAGCACGCAGAAAAACAAGAAAAAAAAACCTGTTGTTGCCAACGGTCGGCCAGGTGCGGGCGCGTGAGACGCACACGCGGGGTGTGTTGCACATTCCGTAAATGCGTTACACACTGTTGCGCATTTACGGAATGCGTTACACGCGTAAATGGCTCAACAGTGTTGTAACGCATTACGTACATGCGTTACAACCCATCTGTCTTTTTAAAATTTGATTTTTGGGAGTTTCGTAACTCCATTTTGGGCGTGCAATATATCGTTGGATTCGTTTTTCCGAGACGGATCTAATGGAGTGGTCAAATATTTTTTATATAAAAGTTTTGAACTGTTTATGTTCCCGAAAGTGTTTTAAAGCATGTTTTAATTGTTTTAATTGCTTTTAAATGCTATAATAAATCTATACATCATTATATCAATGTGTGACATGATATTACTTGCATGCTTACTTGTTTATTTATTTTTATATATGAGATATATGCCTGTGTTTACCATGCGATGATTGATTTAGGTGAACTTAAATCAATATAAGGCGTGCTCTAGAAAATCTAGAATAAGAATTGTTTCTTGCCTTGACAATAATATTATGAATACAATCATGAGATTCTTGTGTTTATGAAACACGTAATTAAATATGAATTTTCAATTTTGAGAGAAAAGATGATTCTGTCAACAACAGATTTCTATCTGTAAGAAAGGGTTATTAAGTGATTCCTCTTGACAATGCTCCACCCGATCTGGGAATCATCTGATTATCGATTATTGATTTGAAATATTTAATTTAAAAGGAAGAATCTCTTTATAATATGATTATGATTGTAACGTAATATAATCCCTCTAAAATTAAATAATATCAAGTAGTAATTGGCCAATGACACAACGGGCTTGTGTCGGTCATAGCCTTCCAACATGATAGAAAGTGGTTCTTATTTTTAAATCATTGTCGTTTCGTGCTACAGCCGAGGGCTTTGATTTCGAAATAAGAAATACTTGTCTATTACATAGAGATGTGTACATTGAATTAGAATCTAAAGGTCGTTACGTGCCACAGCCGTGGGCCGTTGGAGACTGATTCAATTGTACGGAATGTTGGGTTAGACTTGACTTAGAATATTGAGTTTGTCGTGCCACAGCCATGACTCAAGTATTCAAGAGGCTAAAGTTTGATTAGGGAATAACATAAGATGTAATTGACAAGAGTTGTCTGCCTATTGAACATTACATGGCGGTTCGTGCCACAGCCGAGGTTGTGTGATGGAATGTAGGATCCCTATTCCCACTAGCATTATGAATGCTTATTTTTCACGTAGGGGGTTGAATAAATTAGATAAACTAGTGGGAGCCACTTATGAATAAAGACCCGATTTATATAGTGTTTTGAAATGAAATTGAATATTTGCTAAGTGTTGTTATGTGTTTATCATTAACAGATTTACTATATTCGTTATGTCTTCTGCACTATCACTCCGGAGTATACTAGATGCTCACAAGTTGACTGGTCCTAATTTTGCTGACTGGCTTCGAAACTTGGGAATTGTTCTCAGGGTGGAGAAGCTGGAATATGTGCTTGACTCACCTAAGCCTACTGAACCTGCTAACGATTCACATAATGATGAACATGTTGTATATCGTAAGTGGATAGATGATGAAAATGTTGCTCAATGCATCATGCTAGCTTCCAAGAACATTGAGCTACAGAAGCAGCATGAGCATATGGATGCTCACACTATCCTTATGCATCTACAAGAGTTGTATGATGTGGCAGGGAGGACAGCTCGATATGAGATATCGAAGGAGCTGTTCGGTTATAGGATGTCTGAGGGATCATCCGTGAATGACCATGTACTTAAGATGATCAATTTGATTGAACGTCTTGGACAACTTGGTTTTACCATGGATGGGGAGCTGAGCCAAGACTTGGTCTTGCAATCACTTCCGGGTTCGTTTTCGCAGTTTGTTGTGAACTTTCACATGAATAAGTTGGATGTCAGCCTGGCTGAACTCCACAACATGTTGAAGACTGCGGAATCGAATTTTCCCCCTAATAAGGGCTCTGTTCTTCTAATTGGTGAAGGTTCCAATCCTAAGAAAAGGAAGGGGAACCCTTCCAAAAAGAAGAAAGTAGGTGAAGAAAAGTGGGTTCCACCAAAAGCTGAAGACCCCAAGAGCAAAGTTGTTTGCTTTCACTGTAACAAGGTGGGGCACTGGAAGAGGAACTGCAAGGTTTACCTTGCAGAGTTGAAGAAGAAGAAGGGGAGTGAGACTACCGCTTCTGATTCAGGTATGTTCATGATAGAAATGAATAAGTCATTAAGTCAAATTTCTACTTGGGTATTAGATACCGCATGTGGTTCTTACATCTGCAATTCATTGCAGGGACTAAGGAGAAGTAGGACTCTTGAGGAAGAGGAGGTGATTCTACTGATGGGAAATGGAGCAAGAGTTGCTGCTGAAGATGTAGGATCATTTCATTTACATATGCCTACGGGCAAGACTATTGTTTGAAATAATTGTTATTTTGTTTCCTCGATTGTAAGGAATATTGTTTCTATTCCTATGTTGGATTTGGATGGTTTTTCATTTTATTATTAAGAATAATGAATGTTCTATCCTTAGAGATAATATTCTTTATTGACGTGGTATTTTAAATAATGGTCTGTATGTATGTGACATAATTTACTTCAGATTGAACAAACTAATAAAAGAAAAGGGATGATGAAAATCTCACTTTCTTTTGGCACTGCAGACTTGGTCATATTAGTGAAAATAGACTGCGGACATTGCATAAGGAAGGGTTACTTGACCCCTTTTGATTTTGAATCATATCCTACATGCGAGTCTTGTCTATTGGGTAAAATGACCAAATCTCCATTTAGTGGACATGGAGAGAGTGCTGCAGATTTGCTAGGATTGGTACACACAGATGTATGTGGACCAATGTCTACGCAAGCCATGGGTGGATTTTCGTACTTCATTACTTTCATAGATGATAGATCTAGATTCGGATATGTGTATTTGATGAAACACAAGTCTGAAGCCTTTGAAAAGTTAAAAGAGTATAAGTATGAAGTGGAGAAACAAACCAAAAATGGTATTATAACTCTTCGATCAGATCGAGGTGGTGAATACTTGAATGGAGAGTTTCTGGATTATCTCAAAGAAAAGGGTATAGTCTCTCAGTGGACTCCTCCAGATTGGTATCTGAAAGGAGAAATCGAATTTTGTTAGACATGGTTCGGTCCATGATGAGCTATGCGAATCTTCCAGTATTCCTATGGGGTTACGCATTGGAAACCTCAGCATATTTACTGAATAAGGTGCCTTCCAAATCTGTTCCTCAAACTCTATATGAGATATGGAAAGAAAGGAAACCGAGTCTTAAACATGTTAAGATTTGGGGATGTCCAGCTTATGTCAAGAAAGTTGACCCAGATAAGCTGGAATCTTGATCCGTAAAATATAATTTTGTGGGATATCCTAAAGAGATTTCGGGGTATTACTTTTGCACCGATCATCGGGGGTTTTTGTCTTCAGACATGCTACCTTCTTGGAAAAAAGAGTTTATCCTTGAAGGAAACAGTGGGAGCAAAATTGAACTTGATGAAGTTCAAGAAGCACAAACTACTACGAATCAAGCGGAAACACCTGTTCAGCCTGAACAACCTTCTGTGGAACAACCCATTCGTAGGTCAGGGATAGTGTCTCGCCAACTTGAGAGGTATTATGGCCTTGTCATTGGAAATGACAATGAGTTGTCAATCATTGATGATGACGACCCTGTGACCTATAATGAGGCTATGAGTAGTGTTGACTCAGAGAAATGGCAAAGTGCCATGAAATCCAAAATAGAATCTATGTATACGGTATACAAAAGAAAGATTAGAGCAGATGGCCAGGTGGAGACCTTTAAAGCCAGGCTTGTGGCAAAAAGGATTCAAACAAAGGCAATGGATTGAGTTTGATGAAACCTTTTACCTGTAGCCCTGTTAAAATTAGTTCGGATTTTGCTTGCGATTGCTGCTTACTACGACTATGAGATCTGGCAAATGGCTAGATGGTTTTCTTTCCAAGGGAAATGAAAAATCTAGTGTGTAAGCTGCTGCGAACCATATGTGGTTTAAAGCAAGCTTCTCGTAGATGGAACATCCGTTTTGATGAGACAATCAAAGAGTTTGGTTTTATCAAAAACGTAGATGAACCATGTGTCTACAAAAGGGTTAGTGGGAGCACGGTAACATTTCTTGTATTTTATTGAAAGAGAGTTGACACACATAACAACATAGCAGACCCACTCACAAAGCCACTTTCTAAAAGTCACTTTGATCGTCATAAAGACAAGATGGGTATTAGATACCAGAGTGATTGGCTTTAGTACAAGTGGGAGATTGAGAGAGATATGTCCTAAGTCAAATCACGTATGAGGATTTAGGAATAACTTTTATGTAATCTGTTTTGAATTCATTGATAATTAATAAAAGACTTGTTTTGTTTTTATTACGGGCTCTATCTATTTAAATGTTTAAATAAGATATACCATAGTTTAGAGTAAAGCTTTTTATGGATTATGATGAGATCATAATAGTGAGACCTCAAAGATGATAACTCTAAACTTAAATAGTTCCCGGTCATAGGATTACTAACTGGTAATTAATAATTCGCAAAAATTGGTACATACTATGCTTGCTCCCTTCAGGAGGATGTTTGTTCTCATAGGCATTTGTGTGGTGACACTATAGCTAGTATGTAGGTGCTTATTATAGAATAAGTTCACTGAACATGACTCGCACAGCTGAACAACTGATGGAGTTCACTCACGTGTCAGCAGTTGTTCACATAGTGATAGTTGTACAAGTATCCTTAGACTTGAGGTCATCATAGTCATCTTGTGTACACTGAACTATGCTTTGGTTTAGTTCTTAGTCTCCAGGGACAATTATTAGGGTTCTACTGGGTATAGGAATTTGTACACGAAGATAGTGTATGATCAATAAAGGATCTACCCCTTCCAGTGAAGGAAGAGAATGTTCAAAGCTGATCCACTTATGCTAGTTCAGGAATCTCTGGCCAGAGTGAATGAAATTAGAAAGGAGTTTCTAATTTACATAGAACTGAGCATAGTGAATGGGAAATCAAATGATTAAATTAGATAGGCTTGACACAAGATCCATGCCTTGTATTTAATCAGGACATTGGAGGGTAAAAGGAATTGATTGTACGGTAACTATTCACTGACAGGTTCTTGGTATTCTAAGCAGTGAATTCATATTATCCGTATGGTCGCGATATGTTGAGAAGCATCACTCACGATGTAGAATAAATATAATTAATCAGTTAATTATATTAAGTGAATTTTAGTATTCATCTA